>NC_065538.1:62176156-62433656 GCF_932294415.1 Quercus robur | reverse complement strand
CTAAATTTATATTCAATAGAATTAGATTTCATAAATATATAAAAATAATCAAGAGATTAAATTGGGGACTTAAGGACTTAGGATGAAGGGGTTTACAAAGTGACAATAACCATTTACTTTGTTTCACTTTGGATGATTTCATGGAAGGGTTAATTGTCACACCCTAGCTCATCATTGGCATGATAATGTCCACTTAGAGTACAAGGTCTACATATAAGCGCAAAACCTCCCTTTATCTAGGTGATGTAGGACGTAGCTATGATTTGGTTCTCTCTCACCTCACCCCACTTAAGATGTTCTTTGGCCTATTGATTCCCCACATTAACTGCTATTTGATAAAGTATTGGGATGACTTAATAATCATATAGAAACCTAGAGTGCAACCATAATTTTATAGTGAAATAAATCTTATGGTTAATTGTATCTTTCTATTTGTCATAAAATTACAAGAGTTGCATGACCCATTGGAACTAATGTTATTTCCTTTTGGCCCTACTTCAAGCCACACTTTAAAAGGCCCATATTGGCTGGCCCATTAGCTAATCCATTACATGTTAAACAAATAAAAAGATTAGTTTAGTTAATAAAAACCTAAGTCCTAGCACAACAAGTTTAAGTAAGAAAATTTCTCCTTCACCCTCTTTGCCAACACGGCTGAAAAGGGAAGACATATCAGATTTTCAACACTCCAAGGAGCACACAGCTAGGGTTTTGAAGTCAAGGTTGAGAGCCCACTCTCACAAGCAATTATGTGGTCATTGAAGCGAAGATCAAAGAGATTCCAAAATTAAATTGCTAGGATTTTAGATATGCTTCAAAGATTCAAGTGTTCTTGGTGAGTTTTTTCAAAGAAGACACACCAAAGTTATGCTTCTCTAAATCCTAATCAAAAAATTCAAAAGTGCATGTGTTCTAGCATCATAAAAGTAGATGTCAATTTTCTTTTTTTGCTGCACATGATTTGAATGAGATGCAAATAGTTTTGCAATAGTGCAGACTATTTTATTAGTCCCTCTACTCTATCTTTCTTTTGTTGCATGTCTTTGCTCCAATTTAGTTAGGGTTTTTTATTTTTTTATTTCATAACTATAGGTTTTTGTCAACTAAAACATTGACCTTTAACATCAATAAACTACTTATGGTTATATTAATAAGTTAGTGCGAAGTAGTAAATAAGTAATAGTATTTTAAATAAAAAATAACAAATCAAAAATAAAATAAGTATAAAATTATATTTCAAAACTCATTTAATTTGTTACTTCGTGAATTTTTGTATATGAACATTTAGATTAAAGTTATTAATGTATATATTTATTCATTCAGTTTTTTGTTTCTATAAATCATTTGTTATTAATTTTAGTGTGTTAGTTTGTGTATATACATATCTTAATAGTTATGTTTATGTTTATTTATTTATTTATTATATATATAAAGAAGTTTCATTTATGTTTGGGTTTGTTAGTGTATGTATGTTCATTTGTGTGTGTTTCTTTGGATCAAAATGACTGCTAACATGATCATCATCCTAAGAGCACTAGCATTGGGGGGTGTAAACACCCTTCAGTTGCTATTTTACAACCAAAATCTCAAAAAGCTTGCTCCATTTGGGTCTGGGTTTACAAATTATTTTGCAACCTATGAACAATTGGTTCTTATATATAGAACCAACTATTCACTTGGATGTAAAAAAAATAATATTATTTTATTGAGAAAATATGTTCTCTCTCTTCATTCACGCTACCACTCATCTCTCAGACTCTCACTCTCTCTCTGCCTCTTTTCTCTTCTCTTTTACCCAGACGTGTCAACTTAGATTGGTGGTGAAGGTGGACAAAAGCTCCCCTTTTTTACATGCTTTTAGACTTGCTTGCTCGGTGCTTGTGAGTTTTGTGTGAATTTTTCTTTGCCATGGTTGTGGGGTGTTGTTGTGGTGGTGAGGTGGGTTGTTGCCATAGGTCTATAGGTCTAGTGGTGGGGGTTTTTGTGGTGGTTGGGATGGGTTTTACTGTGGTGGGTCAATGGTGAGTCTGTGGAGGCATTAGTTATGGTGGTAGAAGAGGCGGTGGTGGTTTTTTGTTTTGGGTTTTAATTTGGTGGTGATTTGCGGTTGTTGTGGTTGGTGGTGTGGGTGATTGTGGTGGTTGTTTGGTGGTGGTGGTGGTGTGTGGTGGCTGAGTTTCAGTGGTTAGCTTGATCTAGGTTGTTCTGTTTTGGGTTTAGGTTTAGGGATGATGAGAGAGAGAGAGAGAGAGAGAGAGAGAGAGAGAGAGAGAGAGAAGAGACAAGGGAGAGGAGAGAGAGAGAGAGAGAGGGTAGTTTTATATTTATTTTATCGGGAAGTTTATATTATTTTATTTCGATATATGTAAAAATAAAAACTGGGATGTTGAGAGAGTTGTAAAATGAGATGACAAAATAGATAAAGTAGATTTATAGGGTGTAAAATAGAACTTTTTTAGCATCCTGGATGCTAATGCTCTAAGAATATTGGGCAATCTTTAGAGCCATCTTCATTGATAGAATTGGTAAAGTCATTACTTGTATAAAGCAAAACCATATGAATTGTACATGCACTAGATCAGTTAAATATTAAAATTTCTCAATAGGATAATATTAATTTGAAAAAAAGATAAAAATGAATAAAATAGAAAGGAAATAATCCATTTAAAAGTATAATAAGGAAAAAAATGTACCAGCATCAAATCCATAAATAAGGCTTCCAATATTTAATTATGAAAAATCCACAATTTTACTGTGTCGAAGGTATTGGTTAAATTCATCAAACTAGATTACCAATTATGCCTATTATAAACAATATCTTTAAACCAAGTCATACGTACTTCAACTAATTTCTCAAGTGAGAAAGAAGAAGTACGAACAACATATGTTGTGAGTATACAATGATTAAATCATTCAAAGAATTTCTTCAATGCATATGTCGTTCAAACAATTTTATTAGTTTCTTTGCTTTTTCTTTCTTTTATTGCACACTTATTTATTTCTTTCGATATATTTTCCCTCACAATTATAGAATTTTGCTAACTATAACATTGACCATTTATATTGATACACCAATAATAGTTATACTAACAAATAAGAATTAGTATTTTAAATCAAATATTTAAAAAATACAAAAAATAACTTCAAAATTACTATTCAAAACTCATTAAATTTGTTCTTTGTGAATGTTTGTATATAAACATTTAAATTTAAGTTATTAACATATATATATATATATATATATAAATATATATATATATATATATTCATCATTTAGTTGTTTTCAGTTTCTATAAATTACTAATTGTCAAATTTATTTTGTGTATATGTATATGTTAATGTTTATGTGTACATTCATCATCCTTAGAATTTTATTCTGCATAAGTACTTTGAATGCACTTTTCTCAAAAAAGATTTCATGATAATCTTTCTAGTAATTTTGGGACATTGTATTTCCTTATCCTTTATTTTTGAAACACTTAAATTGATGGTATAAAGTATGTGATTTTAATTGCAAGGTCAAATTAACTTGACATGTTAGCGACTCCAAAAGATAAATATAAGTTAGGCTCTATAAAACATTTACAAATGATACAAACTATAAATCTTGTACCTTCATAAATGCATGAATATATTCCAATACTCTAAATCAATCAACACAAAGTCATAGTCCTCCTAAGAAATGCAACCCCAACAACAAATCTAGGTCTGGCACACCCAAGGGTTACAAACTTCAAGAGTCTAATGTGTCTCCCAATTTAGCACAACACTCCAATCACCACCAATAAACGAAACATCATACTTGAGGTATAACTAATTGATCTGAAAAAATATTAAATAATGTTATGATCCCCAATAAGTAGCATAATTAATGAGGGTATAGAAATAGACTGCCACATGAGGAATCCTAAGAAAGCAGTTTGACTATGATTTCTAGTGGATTTGTCAAGGACATTATTCACATGGTTGATGCTTTTGGTTTTTTTTTTTTTTTTGTGTGTTTTTTTTTTTGTTTATTGGAGAAGTTTAGGGGAGAAGAGTAGAGTAGATGGTAGACAAAGAGACACTGGTGGGTTTTGAATTTGGATATGTTTAATTTGTTTTGCACAAAATTCCTAGTATTTTTTACTTAATTGTTAAAGGAGTAAGTCCTTAAACTTTGTGCCATTTCATTAGTATAATTTTCTTTGTCTTTCATGTTTTTAATGATTCATATGGTTGGCGAGAAATGCGAGGCGAAGAGAAAATGGTGTTTGGTTGAGGAAGGGAGGGAGGAGAGACAACAGTGGGATCTAAGAGTTTTCTTTTTAGGCCGACCATTTGGGAGAAAATGGAAAAATTTTAGATACTCCTAGAGCGATACTCCAAGCTCTACAGGGACGGAACCAAGATTTGAACCAAGGGGAGGGGGGAGGGGGGGGGGGGGGGCGCAAAGCTTAACGCAATTTTTTTTTATTTTTTATTTTTTATGAAAATAAAAACTAACACCTATTTCATATTCAACAAACTACTACATATAAAATAAGTGTTTCTTAATATATATATATATATATATATATATATATATATTACTAATATAGCCACATCACACAAAGTGACAAAGACAAAATTTTTGATAAAACCAAAACAATCAGGCCAAAGACTTGGTCAATTGGTCTCACAAAAAAGTCACTTATGACTTACCATTTGCCAAAGACTAGTCTTCACAGTTAACAGTACTCACAAATGACAAAACAGTGACTATCAAAGACTACTCTCACAAATTTACTATCACAATTCAGTACTCACATCCTACTATCCTGGTCCCACTTTATTTCTTTATAGATAAAACCCAAAAAAAAAAAAAAAAAAAGTTGCAAACACTGAAAGTACCGGTCCACACAATGACACAATCACAAAAAGTCACAAACAATTACACAGTGGTCAAGTCAATACAAAGCCATAAACACAACTAGTCTACGGTCCACCATCCACACATGACACAACACACCAATCCATAAAATAAAATTAAAAAGCCACAACTCACAAAAAACAATCAACACAGTTCATAAAAAAAAGAAGAGGGCTAACCGGCTGGCAGAGCAATATAGCAAATAGCAAAGACCAAAAAAAAAAAAAAAAAAAAAAAGAACTTGAGAAAGGAGAGAAATTTCTTAGATTTATTGTGTGTGACTGTGATCAAGGATCTGAGAAGGAGGAGCAGCAGCAACAATCCGGATTTGATTTGAGGAAAAGAGTAGCAGCAGCAGGTAGTAGCAATGATGGAGGAGGGGAGGCGTTGATGCTTGATGAGGTAGAGTAGAGGAAGAGTGAGGTTAGGGTAAAATTTTGAGAATTATAATTTAGGTTTTCAGTCCATATTTATTTTTTATTTTGTAGTTTTTAGTTTGTGATTGTCGGTTATTTTTATTTTTTATTTTTGTATGAGAGTTAGTCGGTGATTTTTTTTTTTTTCAAACTAGTTGGTGATTTTTTCAGATTGATTTGTATACCAATTTATTTTATTTTATTTGGGGGGGGGGGGGGGGCAATGGCCCCCCCTATTTTTTATTTTTGTATGAGAGTTAGTCGGTGATTTTTTCAGATTGATTTGTATACCAATTTATTTTATTTTATTTTATTTTAATTGGGGGGGGGGGGGCAATACTGTAGGTCCGTCCTTGCATATAGGGGTGGGGCCTATGGTGGGTCCCATGTGTAGGGCCCACTCCCCATGTTAGAGCTTAGAAAACTATTCCGAGACTACCTAAGGATTGTCAAAGAATTTTTAAATTCATCTCAAAAGCTTGTTGTATTCTAATTGAGATCACAACGCAAACCTTTTTACAAATTGTTGAGGTGATAAATTATATTGGTCCTCATTCAAGCTCACCGTTGATATCACTTTTTTATTTGTCAATAACCAATAAAATGCTACAACCACAAACCTTTTACAAATTGTTGAGGTGATAAATTATATTGGTCCTCATTCAAGCTCACCATTGATATCACTTTTTTATTTGTCAATAACCAATCACCACATCAACAATTTGTAAAAAATTTGTAGTTTTAGCATTTTTCTTTTAAACATTATTCTCTTCATTTAACAGTTTTCACTTGAGAGAATGGAATGGTGTTCTAAGTGTCAAAGTAACATTGTTTGATAAATATTTTTAAATTTTGTTTTTAATACTTAAAAAAAAAAAAAAAAAACTTGTGGAACCTATTAAAAAATATTAGTTGGATGAATGGCTCGTGTCTCAAATGCAAAGTTTTTAGAAAATACCAAAATGATGTTTTCTAATGTGAGTTCTTTGTTTTCTCCAATAGATGATGGCAATTTTATAAATAATTTCACCACCCATCGAACAAGCCCTTAAATGTCCTCTTTCTCTCTCTCTCTCTCTCTCTCAAACTTGGGCACATAACTTCTTTGTGTTCCATTTTTGTTTAGCTGTGTTGGAAAAAGTTTAAGCAGTAGACTGTAGACATGAGCACTTTAGTTACTATTGTAACTCAACTAAGAGTCCAATATACTCTTTAGTTTCTGGAGTGTCAAAAATCAACGAGCTCATCCATATCATTTGTAACCTAACCCCACTAGTGTACCTTTGGAGCAGTTTTTTTTTTCGAGATATGGTGGGGCAAATTCTAGCAGCCTATTTTATAAACTATAAAGCTTGACTGATTGACTCCCATCTAACTTGGGAGTTACTCAATGTTGCTGGCATGTGTAAAACTCTCATTTTCGCAAAATAGGTTAGTTTTTTGGGCTGATTGTGGATCGTGTTAGTGGATGCTTGTATGGAGGATTATGTGAAGATTGTTAGCCTCACTATGTAACAAAGTTGCTATGGCTCTTGCATGGGTTTGCACGGTTCCTCAAGTATTGTTAGAGGGATGACCTTTTTTTTCCCCATGAATTCAGTTTATTAATAATGTTGACGTAGCTTGATCACGTGGGATTAATTCCCATGACATGAACTCAATATTGGTGTCGGAGTCAGAAGGGCACTTTATTTGGTTCAGTAATTTTGTGAACTTGCAAGAATGTAAGTCTTAACATTGCTTTTGAGAGTTGGCCGAATTTGACGAGGATTGAAGTCCTTATTTGTCTTGGTTTCGGAGTTCTATATATCATAGGAGTCGGTTTGCATTGGAGTAGTGTGCTCGTGAAATTTATTCCAAAGAGAATTGTTTATATAGCAAATTCCTTTTGCTGGAAGGACACGCATGGTTAACCGACTTAACTCTTCTATATAAGTCTAACCGGTGTTGTGGGATACAGTGTGTAGTGACATCTCTTTGAGGGTTTTGATTTAGGTGCAATCCGATATTTTTGAGAGAGAGTGATTTAATGTACTAGGGATTTGGGTTTGTGAGAGTGCTTATACAACACTAATTTGTATTCTTTCAAATTTGATAGTTAAAATAGAACATTGGAAGAAAGATTGACCTTGGTTGAAAAATATGGACCAGAAGGATTTTAATGCAAATATGACACATGATAGTGTTGATGAGGACTCTAATTTTGTATTCACTAGTTCTTCGAATGAGTGGGTTATGGATTCAGCTTGCACTTTCCATATGTGTCCGAAGAAGGAATGGTTTTACAACCTTGTTGAATCAAAAGTTGGTTCAGTCCGTATGGGTAATAATCAAACCTGTGAGATTTCAGGAATAGGTCAAATTAAGCTAAAGTTGCATGATGGAATGGTTCGTGTTCTAAATGTGGTTCTTTATGTTCCAGACTTGAAGAGTAATCTCATCTCACTTGGTTCATTAGAATCCAAGGGTTTCAAGATTGTTATGGAAAATGGAATTTTGAAGGTACTAAGTGGTGCTTTTGTGTTGTTGATAGCCACACGTCGAAGGAACATGTATTTCCTCAAAGGGAGTACAATTGTAAATGGAGCAACCACAATTTCTAATACAACTAGGGAGGTTGCATCAAATACTACAAGACTTTTGGGACATGCAAGTGAGAATACTTTGAGTGAGAGTGCCAAAACCTGCAAATTGGAATTTTGTAAGCCTTCTGGTTTGGAGAAGCAAACTAGGATCAAGTTTGGTCATCATACTAAGGGTATACTTGACTTTGTACACAAAGATGTTTGGGAACCTACTAAGGTTGCTTCTCTTGGAGGTAGGCATCATGCCGTTAATGTAAAGATTTGTTGACGTGGCTTCAATTTAATGGTCACGTAGGATTAATTCATGTGGACTCAATATTTATTGGAGTCAAAAGTGGCACTTTATTTGGTTAAGCAAGTTTGTATACTTGTAGGATATAAGTCCAAAACAACGTACAACAAGAAGACTTTTTTTTTTTTTTTTTTTTTTTTGAAGAAGTAAATATTTGGTGAAGTACATATGTAAGGCTTAATTTGTTTTTTTGAGCCAACAAAAATTGGTTTGTCCAAAAATACCATTCATTAAATTTAATATATATATATTCGTCATAACATTTTGTTTTAAACATTAATACAAACCTTTTTTTTTTTTTTTTTTTTTTTTTTGTTGTTGTTGTTGATAGGGACCTAAGTTGAATCTAGTTTGGATTAAAAATATTAATAATCCAATTACCTCTCTCACTTCACAAAAACAAAAACAAAAAACAAAACTTAGATACATTATTTTAGATTTTGTATATTAAGTTTCTTAATTAAATTCAATTATGTGTTTGCATTGACTAATGCAACAAAGAATGTGTCATTGTCCCCCAAAGACAATTAGATTCAATCATGTGCTTCATTAGCTAGTGCAATCACATGGATGAATTTAATTGAGAAGCCTAAAGTAGACATTCAAGGAATTGCACTTATCTTTGTAAAAAAAAAAAAAAAAAAATGATAAGGAGAAATTTGGAAATCCAATTGGCATTCACAAATTACAAATTTTGAGCAGTAAAATATAAGAAGCACGGACATACCAAAATCTCCGATTTGTGTCCAACATGTGTCCATATTAGACATGCTGAAAGATACTCTAGATGCATGTCCTTAGTATGATAGGAGAAAAAAAATTATTTTAAAAAAAATCTTCAATTTTAGATATGTTTTCAAAATTTTTGATAGATGTTATTTATTTAGAAAACTTAAAATGAAGATAAAATATATATATCTAGATATAAAAAATATACTTTTTTTTTTGAGAAACAAAAAAAAAAAAAAAAAACCCTAATGATATATATATATATATATATATATAAATTAATTAATTATTGCATACTACAATATCTTCTCCTAATTTTTTTAAGAATTATTTTGTCGTCATGTCTGGTGTATGTAAGTTCCCAAACTTCTTTTGAATACGAATCTTTTATCTAAACCCAGACTTACCCTAATAATCCTCTCTTAAAAAAAAAATGGAGAAAAGAGAAAAAGACTTGCATCGATGATTAAAGAAGTTAAATTTAAATTTATGTTTCTGGCAGTATAGTTGGAGCAGGTTTGTATAGGTAATTAAGAGCCATGCACTTGACTTGGGCAACTAACACTAACAGCATTGGTGGAGATATCAGGCGAGTGTTATCAGACTATAATCTGTATTGCAACACTTCCTTCTATCATGCACGTATTTTGGGCTTGTAATATTATCTCTCATTGATTATTATAGAACGAACTAGTTGCAAACCCATGCGATGCGTGGGAATAAATAATTATTTTGTAATTGTAATTGCAATATAATTTATAATTTTTTTTCCTAAAAATTAAACAATTGATATTCGGTCCAATTAGGTCTAATTCAGTCCACTTTGGTCCAATTCGGTCCAATTTCATCCCATTTGGTCCAATTAGTCCACTCAGTCCAATTTCGCTCCCTTTCGGTCCATTTTGGACAAATTGAGACTTAAATTGATAACAAAGTAGATTTTCCCAAATAAAGATAACAACTTAAAAATATAACAACTTCAAATAGTAAATTGGGACTTAAATTGGAAAAAATATAACAACTTAAAAATATAACTTAATCACATCAACCCAGAGTAGAATTTCAAATAATACAAAAACTTATCAACTTAAAGTAGAGATGCAAGAAAAATAATAAAAAAATCCAAAAAAAAAAATTTTGAGAGAGAGAAATAATCTTATGTGTGTGGGAAAACTATGTATAGAATGAAATTAAGAATTGTAAATTTATAATAAGTGGGGGAATAAGAAAAGCCAAAAATAAAGAAAGATAAAAGGATTGAGGAAAAGTGATATTAAGATAGATAGTAGTGGGGAAATGAAAAGATAAAAGTGAGGGGAAAAGTTGGTGAAAGTATAATATTAAGTTGGGAAATTAATAAGAGAAAAAAAAAAAAAAAGAGTTAAAAAACAGAAGAAGAAAAGAGAGAACATTAGAAATGGGTGGATGATATGGTTGCTGATTTGGCTCAACAGGAGAATAGCAATAATAAATGCTACGCTTCAACTTTTAAATATATATAGATATAGATTAGAGAGGTTCTATATCATAATAGAAATATATAGCAATTATTGATCAATTAAAGCATCACTCTAACCCAAAAATATGACCCAAATATCACTGTGAGGGAATTAATGTCATAAGATGATGTGTGCATACATAGTCTTTTTTTTTTTAAATTTTATTTATTTATTTATATAAGATAGAAATTCTATTTTAGCCTAATTTAAGAATATATGTGTATGAAACTCCTTCCTGCAGACTTGAATCCCGGATCTTGCCCTCCATACCTTACAAATATTTATACTTGTGGAGTGACTATCGCATTAAAGATATGCAGTGGTTGTACATACATAATCTTATTACACCAAAACATAAGCACCATATTAAAAACAGGAAAAATTTAGTTCAGCACAACCCAATATATAGTAGATAAGCATTCATGATTTCATGGCACTGCCCACAAGACTATTTGATCATTTGAATAATATACAATCAGGATCCTCCCATAAATTTCAAAGCCTAGAGGATTATGACTTAAAATTAGATAATCAAACAAAATCTTTTTTATTTATTTATTAATTTTTAATTATTTTACAGCCAAAAACATAAAAATAAACCCACATTTTTGTAACCTAAATGGCTTACCTATGATGCATTACATCTTATTATCAGAATCAAAGCCAACAAGCAGTAGAAAACATTTCTTCACTTGAGCTCCTATGCATGCATTCTAACATTTAATTGATTATATAACACTCGTTTAACACTATCTAACCAACACTAACCAAAGTGATATACTATATGGTACTTCAAACAACGTACCAAAAACAAAAAGATTAATTTCCAAATATGCCTATTATTTTAACGAGGATAGGGTGTACGCCTCTTCTATTTCTGAACCCAACACAACATGAAACACCAAGTAATAAAAAAATCAATAAAAAATTTGTGAACTTTTCTAGTACCCAACTCCCCCACATATTAACCTGAATAAACATAAAACAAACAATAATAAGCCTAGAAAAACTATACCTATGGTATACCCAAAAAAGAAGGAAAAAAAGAACCCAAGATGATGATCCAACCTGCAGAATCTGAAACTTGCCGTTTGCCAGTTCACTACGATAGCATATGAGTGAGAAGTTATGAGTTTTGACATAGCAGCTAGCTAGGTAGAGTTCATTCCACAAGAAGAATAATTAAGCAATTTATACAAAGTCGGATTACCTAAGAGATGAAAGAAGGTTTTGTACTGTTGCAAGGGAGAAGAATAACCAAACAGATCAATGTGATCGGTAAGTGGTTCCTTTCTTATATCAATCAAGCCTAGCTTCTCACGTGTGGAAAATATTCTCCACGCATGAGAAGCTAGGCTTGATTGATCTGCGACGGCTTTTTGTGTTGTTGCAACGAACTTTGGCTCGCTAATAGCAATCTTTTTTGTAGTGAATGAAAAGGTGACAAAACCGTTCAAAGCAATAAGAGTGCTCATAAAATCTAAACTAGTTTTAACAACAATGATTCCCAGTCATGAAGCTTAGTCAAATTATTGCATAAATAAGTTATTGAAAATAAAATAGATAAAGTTGATGAATCAGAAGTATTATTGATGATTAGAAAACAAAATACAAAGCTAAGCTAAAAGCCAAAAGGATCGGGACAGTTAGGAACATGTTTACATAAGAACACTAAAACCATGGTTGTCAAAATCCCGATCTGGATCTTACGATTCTACGATTTTACGATCCCACCTACCCAAAACGATCTAAATATTTCAAGGATCTTTGCGATCGTTCAGGATCGGTAGGATCGTACGATTTTGACGATTCCAGACTGAAAGTTCAAAAACGTGTACAAAACACTTTTGAACGTTTAGACCCCCAAAAATTAACTTAACCAACACAAGCAATATGTTAAACAACAAGTGTGCGGAAACTTAACATATGCTATAATGTGAAATAGGTTAAATACTATCTAAGCCATAACATAATAAAATCACAGCAGATAATATAAAGGCAAAGATAGAGAGGAAGGAAGATGCAAACACAAAGACAACACGCGATGTGTTATCGAAGAGGAAACCGAAGACCTCGGCGAAAAACCTCTCCGCCGCCCTCCAAGCGGTAATCAATCCACTAGAAAATACAGTTGGGATACAAGGACAGCAATAGACCCTCCAAGCCTAATCTACCCAGTGCACCTAAGCCCTCCAAGCTTCTTGCTCCAACGAGGTTGCGCCGAACCTTTTTCTTTTCTAACTTCCCGGATTCCGCTACTACACCGTAGCATCAACCAATGAAGATTGGCTCCTTCCTAACTGCTTCCCAGAACTCCAAACGACTGTCTCACAGAGATGATAATGGTGAGAACCAGGTTTGGTATAATGCCTCTCAAGGTTTTGACAATGGAGAGGAAGAGAGTGAGGGATTTTGATGAGACTCTAAGGTAGAGATTGTGTGTGAAACAATCTTGTTTTTCTTTAGGGTTTCTCTCTCAAAATTCTCTCTGGAAGCTCTCTTTCAATCGTGGGTTAAAAGGGTATTTATACTGGAGTGAAGAGGAATGCGAAACGTCAGGTTTTTCCAAAACAGGGGTGCCTCGCGGCTTGACCTCGCGGCTTGACTAAGTCGCGAGTTCCAGTCGCGAGTTAACCGTATGGCCAGTTGTCCTGTTTTGTCCTGTAGTGCTCCAGCTAGCATGACTGTTCATCTTCCAGCATGCTTGGCACGTGTGCATCTTCTGGCGGGTTGAAGCCGCGAGTCCACCCGCGAGTCCCAGCCGCGACACTCTGTTTTCTTGCACACTCTTGAGCAATCTTCACTCTATCTCACTCACTACCCTTACAATAATCCCACCTAAATACAGGGTTACTAAATGCTGAATTACAAGCAAATTTGACACGGAATAAAGCCAATTAGATGGTTGAATAAATTCAACCTTACACAGACGACCTTGGTTTTTTGTAATCTTCTTTAACTTGACTAAAAGCCTCAGTTGGACTTAAATGAAAAATAAAATCTCAATAGACCAAAATTTTCCACTCTAATGTAGAGAGAGTGTCAGCTAGACTCAAATAAAAAATATTCCAATAGAGTATCACATTTTGAGATTTTTGACATCTTTAAACAATACTTACAAATGAATGTAGTGATGTATTGTAATTATATCAATGAATGTATAATTTATGCGATTATTTAACATACCAATGTATATTTTTTGTTTTTTTTTTCTCAAATAATGTAGAATCTTACAATCTACGATCCGATCCTACGATTCACGATCCTACCTACCTCCCACGATCCTACGTAGGATCCCGATTTTGACAACCTTGACTAAAACAATAAAACAAAATAGACCACTTAAACAATTTTTTTTGATGAATAACATACCGAAACCCAATCTATGCAAGAACATGGCCAACAATAACTGTAATATCATCTCTCTTTCCTCCTATGTGCTTCTGTCCTGCCAACCGAGCAGCATATGCAAATGGGCTATTGACATTTTCTTCAATCGAGTTAAAGAATGCCATTGTTGCAATACTGGAAGCCAACTGCTCTGTGCTTACACCTTCCAAAGTTCCCTTCTCAATAATATCTTCGATTTCTGCAGGGAACATATTGTCTAGAAGCCCATTAGTGTAAAGAACTATGATACCTCTAGGTAAAACCGCCACTTTATCCACCTTAGGCCTATATGGGATACTAATTCCCCACTGCAACTGGTACGGTTGGTTAAATCCATGCTGGTATATTAGCGATTTATACACACACTTGTTTTTCCTGAATATCATTGTTAACGTGTATTAGGGTATATGGGTTTTAGGCTCACCTTGTTTACTTATATAGCACATTTACTTGTACTGCACACTCTACCTCCTATATAAAAGCACTCATGTATATTCTATTACTTGAGAAATACAATACACTTATTCAGTATTTTTAACATGATATCAGAGCCACTACTCTAATCCTCTGATGTGCTGCTCTTAAGCAGTCTTGTCTTCTTGGGTGTCATCCACTACAACCATCATTGTGAGTAGCACCATTGCCTCCATTGTGGCTCCAGTACATCAAATACCATTGCCTTGCCGCTACCACCACTTTCGCTTCTCCGATTAGACCACAAATTGCACCATCAGAAAGTACTCTCTCCGATCTGCTCTTCTATTAAAAATCATCTTTATCGAAACCCTCACACACCCCCACGCACTGCTACAAGTCTTGGCGGTAAAATCACATGCCTCCATGCGCTACCTATCTTCTTCACACGCCGTCA
Organism: Quercus robur; assembly: GCF_932294415.1. Lineage (NCBI taxonomy): Eukaryota > Viridiplantae > Streptophyta > Magnoliopsida > Fagales > Fagaceae > Quercus > Quercus robur. Next base: position 62,418,983 of record NC_065538.1, on the reverse strand, counting down.
CGCGCCTACACACGCTAGAACTCCGTCCACTGACGTCATCAGTTACGCCACGTCAGCCCTAGTGACGTGATCAAGCCACGTCATCACTGTTGCGCCAGCAACACGTCATCACCCAATCAGCACTTAGTCAGAGATTACGTCATCCTACTGACGTCATCATCGTTGACTTTTCAGTTGACTGTCGCCTTTGACTATTGACTTTGATCGTTGACTTTTTGTCAAAGTTGACTTTTTGCAGTCCGAGTGCTCCTTACCTAGTTTTTTGCGTAGATTTCATTTTTGCAGTCCATTTTTGTATATTTTGCTTCTAAATGAAGTGTTAGGACATATGTGATTCACTTGTTAGAAACATATGCACTTTATGTAATTGGCAAATCTTTTGACAAAATGCATTTTACTTGTAATTGGGTAGATCTAGGTGTTTTTAATACTTCAAGAAACTGTGTCTTAAGATCAAGTGTTGAAGTCATCAAGTCTGTCCAAGAAACAATTTGAGAAGTGCAAGTTCATTAAAACTTGACAGCTAGCACGTGTCGAGGTTTAAGAAGTTGTTCAACCCGTGTGCTCGACAACTACTCGACACCTCCTATTTATTGAGGTTTAAGAAAGAATCAGAAATTATGATATGTTTTCTTGGAATCCGTGAATGTGTCTTAGGGACTTATTTTCTCCTAACCTTAGACATTTTAAGGGCCGTCAAAGAGTTCACAAGTTGCACAAGTTTTGAAAAAAATCTGTTCAAGCAAATTGTGACCGGAGACAAAGTTTTGCCCTAGTTCATCTCTTCTGAAGAAGTTGCCGTGTTTGTGCACCGTAGGGTTTTGTGACCAAGTATCTTCTTGATCTTCAACGTGTGGATGAACTGAAGAACTTTGCAGCCAATAATCTTCTCTAATTGGTGATTGAAGTTGTGTACTGGATCCGCGTAATTGCTTAGTCACGTACTTGGGAGCCGTGCATCAAAAGGAGAAATTGTCACTACAGAACAAGTCCAATTGGGTATTGGGGTAAGGGTTCAACTGTAGGTTGGTATAAGGTACTGGGATTCTTTTACTTGTAACCGCTTGTTGTGATAATAGTGGAATTTCGGAAGTGGTAACCTGAAAATCACCCGGTGAGGTTTTTGCCGTGTAGGTTTTTCCCATTCGTAAACAAATCACTGTGTCAATTTAATTTCCAATGCACTTAATTTAATTGGTGATTTGCTTGTACTACCACATGTTTTGCATGTTAATTTGATTAATTAATAAACTTGGTTAATTAATCAATTAATTTAATCACAAGGGGTCAATACGTTTTTGGCTTATCAAGTGTTATCAGAGCAGGCACACTCTGATTAGGGTTAATCTTTGTTGTGTTGATCCATTGACCCCTGTTTGTCATGGATAGAGGACAATCTTTAATCATACCTCCTTTATTTGATGGCACTAACTATGCATACTGGAAAGTACGCATAAGAGTTTTCTTGCAGTCTTTAGATGTGAACGTGTGGCAAGCAGTTGAGATAGGTTGGACCAAGCCGAAGGAAGTGCCGGTCGATTAGGATGATGCCAAGATCAAGGCAGCAAACTTCAACAGCAGAACATTGAATGCTTTATTCAGTGTAGTTACCAATGAGGAGTTCAAGAAGATATCCTCCACTGAAACTACTAAGGAAGCTTGGATCATTCTCCAGACAACCTATGAGGGAACAAAGGCTGTTAAGGATTCGAAGTTACAAAGGCTCACTATAAGCTTTGAAGAGATTAAGATGGAGGAGGATGAGTCATTCGATGAGTTCTATGCCAAGCTCAAAGACATAGTGAACTCAACGTTCAATCTTAGGGAAACCATTCCTGAACACAAGATTGTGGGACAGGTGCCCGGATCTCTGCCCGAGAGATTCCATGCCAAGATCATGGCGATAGAAGAATCAAAGGATATTGACAAGATTCCTTTGACTAAGCTGGTTGGTAATTTGCAGACCTATGAGCTAGGGTTGACTAGGATTGGCAAGACGGGTAAAGGCAAGAGTATGGCAATGAAGGCCAAGAGCAGTGAGACAGATGAGTCTTCAGATGATGAAGATTCTAAAATGAAGTCCTATGTCACCAGGCAATTCAAGAAGTTTATGAAGAATGCCAATGGAAAGGGTTTTGACAAGGACCGTAGGTAATCCAATTCTTCTTAGTTCAAGAGCCAAGACAAAGGGAAGAAGGATGCAAGGGATGGCGGTCAGTACACTGTTCCTGCAGAACCTAAGTGTTTTGGATGTCAAGGCTTCGATCACATGAAACAAGAGTGTCCTACATATCTCAAGAGCATTGGGAAGAGCAAGACACTTGCTGCAACTTTGAGCGACACCAAGCCTAAGGATGATTCCGACAATGAGGATGACGGAATCTTGAATGCCTTCACTGCCACTATCAATCCTACTGATGGGATTGTTGAAGATGTGGATGAAAGAGAGGGATTGGTGGAGTCCAAGTTTGAAAAGATGGATGATCAAGATGATATCCATATAGCCTATGAGAAATTATACAAGCTTTCTGAGAAACATGAGAAACTTTATAGGTTGACCACCAAGAAGCTCAGTGATGTGGAACTTGATCGTGAAGAGCTTTCCACAAAATTTGATGAGGCCAATCAAACTATTGGAGCACTGAGGTTCGAGAACAATTTCTTAGTTGAAAAGACTAAGAAGTTTGAAGCAGAGCTGTTTCAAGTTAGAGCTCAATTGGAGAGGATTTCAAGTGCAAAGCTTGATGAGATGCTCAGTCTTCAGAAATTTGTTTCTGATCGAACAGGTTTAGGGTATGGTTTCTCTTTCTCTAATATTGCTTCAACTAGTACTACTGTTTTTGTTCCTCCTACTAATAATGTTGAAATTGAAAACAATGATGTTAAAACTGATTTAGCTAGTGAGAACATAGCCAAGGGTAAATCTATCTTAGGAGCACCCCCTAAGCAAGATAAGAAGGAAGTTAAGAACCCTAGGGCTAAGAAGGCTAACTCTCAAAAGCCTAAACAAAAAAAGCAACATCTCTATCATCATTGTGGAGTTGCCGGTCGTGCTCAACCAAATTGCTATAAGTGGCTAACCACATAACAGAGCAACGACATGATAGCATCTGGGAACCAGAATCAGCTTCAATTCTCTCTTGCTCCTCTTGGAGATCTTCTCAAAGCCCTCATGTTCCTTTCAAACTTGAACGGTTTTAATTTTTCCCCCTCACCGCCAGTTCAAGGATTTAATCAAAGGAAAGGTTCTTCGAGGGTGTGGAAGGAAAAGGGCTCCAAGTGATTCTATCAATTTTCTCTTTCTCTCTTCTTGTTTTTGTGTTTGCATAACTTGTATGTTTTGCTTTTGTTTTGAGTCAATCTAGTTTTTATGCTTTGCTTTGTTTAACATGTTTTTGTTTGATTATTTTTCAGTTTCGCTTTGTTTTGTTTTTCATATAAAAAAGAAAATTGAAAAATCAGAAAAATACAAAAGCAATGTATGTTTTGTGTACATTGGTACTTGTGTACCTTGGATGGCTATTGAGACAAAGTTTTCTAAACTTTGTATCTTTTGTAACTTAGATGAGCATCTCTATGTACAACTAACCAAGTGATCTTTGTGGCTCTTGTTTGTGATGAGTAAGATTAAGTTATTTCTTATACTTAACACTTGTATCACTCTTTTTGATGGGAAGGACTAGAAAATTCTAAAAGAAAGGCATAAATAATCATCTCACCACTTTTGCCCGCCAATCATGAAATGACATCTGTATGCTTTGGCATAGCAAAAGTGCAATGTCAATGACATTTGTATGCTTCGGCATAACAAAATTGGAATGTCAAAAGCTTAACATAATTAGGTATTTCTTTTCTATCTCTTATATGCCCATGCATGATTTGCTTAAAAGAAAAATATGCAAAGAAAAATAAAAAGCAAAAAGATAAAAAATGCTTTTAAATATGATTGCAAGCTTGTATTCTAGGAGATGTGGGAGTTATAGGATGTACCTTGAAGGTGATAGTCCCCATCAAACAGTTATGATTTTGTGTGAGTTAAAGTGATTTTCTCATATCTTAAACCGTCATAATATGTATACACTTATGTAATCTTGCAATGTTTTTCACACATAACACACAATATTCTTTGCTACTCTTGATACATGTGCAGGTACAATGTGATTTGGCCATCACAAGGTTTTACATGTGTTAATATATGCTCACTAAACTGTCTTGACTTATTTTGAAATATAAAATTGGTTAGACCTGTTTAGTGTGTATGTGTGTTTTTCAGATCTATGTGCTTAAAATTGCTGTTAAGAGATGATTTTGAGAGATTAATATGGTGTTAGGATCTTTGGTTGAGTTGCATGCTTGATTGCATTCATGTCTATGTTTTTCTTTTCTTGAAAAACTGTTTTTAAAAGCTAGCTCGACACCTTCCTAACACCTGGCTATCTGTCGAGTTTCTAAGCTTTTTCTTATTGCAATCTTGACACCTGGTGGATCGATCGAGAGAATTCCTATCCCCTCGATAGCTTCTCGACACCTGGTGGATCGATCGAGCCTCATCTTTTATGTCTGATGTTTTTGTACCTCGACACTTTCTCGACACCTGTATTTGTCGACGACCAAATCCTCAACACTTGGCTCGACACCTTGCTCGACACCTTCATCGGTCGAGATTTACTGAGGTTCTATATATTCTTCCTTGTGCGATCTGAACCTCATTTCTCTCGATCTCTCTCTCGATAGCTCTATCTCTTCATCTCCCAATCTTCTCCTTAAGGTTTCTTCCAGCTTTTTCAAGAGTTTCTTCACTTGGTAAGCTTCTAATCTCTCATTCTTCATGCATTTCATGTTTTGAAACCTAAGTTTTGGGGATTTTGAAAAATTTTGGGGTTTTTCAAAATTGATGAGTGTTTGTTGAAATTTTGGGATGGGTTTTGCTTAAAAGAGTTTAAAATCTTATGCATTGCACCACATTAGCATAATAACAGTATTATCATGCATTTTAGATGTGTGCAATTGATTGTGTGCTGGTAGGATTGGATTGGGCTGAGCCTATGATGTAATTTACTTTGCATGTCACACATTCATACATTTCCCATGCATACGTACTCCATTTCAATACACTTGCTATATTTGAATTGTTTTGGAGCTTTTCTGATTATGTCTTTTCTTTTTCTCTCCCTCTCTTTCTACTTACGTTAGTCGTGTCTATGGCACCTAAGCGTAAATCTACTTCGACTCGGAACCCTCTTCATTCAGGAGCTTCTTCATCCTCTGATTCTGCTCCTATCTCTCTTCGGTTCCGTGATGATGATGCCCACAAGGCATTCTCGGAGAAATTTTCTAGACGTGGCATTCATTCAGAATACCAAGTCATTCTAGCAGACTTTGCAGACACTGACCTTCCCGATGTCATTCACAGTCGAGGATGGGAGTCACTGTGTGACGTCCCGGTTACCTGTCCTCTCATGCTTATCCAGGAGTTTTACTCCAACATGCACAAGATTGATCATTTAGTACCTCTTTTCTTCACTCGCGTTCGAGGTACGCGCATTCTTGTCACACTGCAGCTTGTTGCGGATATGCTTCGGGTTCCTAGGGTAGAGTTCCTTGACTACCTTGGTTATGAGCGTCTACAGACTGTGTCCAAGGATGAGCTTAAATCTGCTTTTTGTGAGTGTCCTTCCAAGTGGGGTGAGTGCCAGTTCACTTACTGTTCGGGTTTTGCAAAAGGCCCTCGGTTTTTGAACATGGTGATGACCTTTGTACTCCATCCTCTTTCTTATTATAACTCCATCACAGAGCCTCCTACTTGAATTTTGTTATCCCTCCTTGAGCATCTTACTATTGATTTCCCTTCTCATTTTATTCTTTCCATTATAGTTGTTCATCTGGATTCGGCGTCTCGTGATAAGCTCATCTTTCCTTCTGCTATCACGAGGATATTACACCATTTTTCCATCCCTTTTCCTGTGTCCGACCACTTCACTCATATTTGTGCCATAGAATGCTACCGTTAAACATAGCGAGGCGCAATTCAGGTCGCAACAGACGGATTCAGCAGCTCCCACCGGTCCGGCTCCATCTCGATCTGCTCGAACCACATTCGCTCCCTCCTCTTCCACGAGCGATGTGTCACTAGGAGACATCATGGCATAGCTTCAGCGCATGGATGCTTGCCTAGATACACTTTCTACAGAGTTGTATTAGGTGAACGTCCTTGTTGATCGCATTGCTAGACGGTAGGCGATCATGGGCGGTTTTGCTCCTAAGGCTTCTCCTCCACCTCCTCCAATGGCTTTTGATTCTGATTCTGAGGATGAGGATGCTGATGATGGTGATGACAATGATGCTTCTGATGATGATGATGGAGATGCTAGCTCTACCGATGAGATGTCTATTTGACACTCTACCCTTTGTCACTCGTGACAAAAAGAGGGAGTAGTTTTGGTATATGAGAGTAGTCATACTTAGGGGGAGAGTTAGTATAGGACATTTTTTTGTTAGGGGGAGTGTTGATATCCTGAGGGATGTAGTGTGGATTTTATGTATCTTTTCTTTTCTTTCTTTTATAGATACATTGTTCTTGTACCTTAGGTATTGTGACCATTTATTGACATACATTGTATTTATTCTTCTCAATATGTGGATGTATGTTTTTCTTTCACCTACCCCTTACATGTGTTGTTTCTTTTCTCTCTTTATGCACATGCTTCTTATTACTTGTATGCAATCTATTATTTTTTCACACAAAGATTTCTTGATGTATTTTGTTTAAAGTGTTTTAGAAATACAGGTTGTCAAAGTCTACTTGCCATAAACTCCCTTCTTGCAAAGTTTTTCAAGAGCTTGTGTTAGAATAGATTTTATTGTATTCAACAAGTGAATATGAGTTGAGTGATTTATGACTTTTCTCATATTTTCATTTGTTTGTTGTGGTTTTGTCACGGATTGCCAAAGGGAGAGATTGTTAGGACATATGTGATTCACTTATTAGGAACATATGTCACTATTTTATGTAATTGGATAATCCTTTGAAAAAACGTACTTTACTTGTAATTGGGTAGATCTAGGTGTTTTTAATACTTCAAGAAACTATGTTTCAAGATTAAGTGTTGAAGTCATCAAGTCTGTCCAAGAAACAAGCTGAGAAATGCAAGTTCATTAAAGCTCGACCACTAGCATGTGTCGAGGTTTAAGAAGCTGTTCAGCTCGTGTGCTCGACACTTGCTTGACAGCTGCTCGACACCTCATATCTGTCAATGTTTAAGAAAGAATCAGAAATTCTGATCTGTTTTCTTGGAATCCGTGAATGTGTCTCTGGGACTTCTTTTCTTCTAACCCTAGACATATAAAATGATTATTTTAAGGGCCATCAAAGAGTTCACAAGTTGCACAAGTTTTGAAAAAAATCTATTCAAGCAAATTGTGACTGGAGACAAAGTTTTGCCCTAGTTCATCTCTTCTGAAGAAGTTGCTGTGTTTGTGCACTGTAGGGTTTTATGACCAAGCATCTTCTTAATCTACATCGTGTGGATGAACTGAAGAACTTTGCAGCCAACAACCTTCTCTAATTGGTGATTGGAGTCGCATACTAGGATCCGCACAATTGGTTAGTCACGTACTTAGGAGCCGTGCATCAAAAGGAGAAATTGTCTCTACAAAACAAGTCCAATTGGGTATTGGGGTAAGGGTTCAACTATAGGTTGGTATAAGGTACTGGGATTCTTTTACTTGTAACCACTTGTTGTGATAATAGTGGAATTTCGGGAGTGGTAACCTGAAAATCACCCAGTGGGATTTTTGCCGTGTAGGTTTTCCCCATTCGTAAAAAAAAAAAAATTGTGTCAATTTAATTTCCGCTGCACTTAGTTTAATTGGTAATTTGTTTGTGCTACCACGTGCTTTGCATGTTAATTTGATTAATTAATAAACTTGGCTAATTAATCAATTAATTTAATCACAAGGGGTCAATACGTTTTTAGCTTATCATGAAGCATAAGAACAAGTCTTCTTCTTGTTGCAATAATCATCGCCGACAATCTAGCACACGTTTTTGCAAACATTTTGGCAACAATATTGAGACTTGCTAACATCGCAAAAAATCAGCTATTTCAATTTTTGCTGTTACTATTGCTAACATTGAAAGTGTCCAACCAATGGCTCCCATCTCTGCACAATCTAAGTCTTCAGGACACACTTTCACCATTTTTATAGATAACCTCAGTGGCATTCAAGAACTCAAGAATTTTCTCAGTTAGCAGTTTAAGATGAAAGATCTTGGACATCTCAGCTACTTCTTGGGTCTTGAAATCACTCATTCTATAGATGGACTTTATATTACTCAAGCAAAGTATGCCTCTGAACTCTTGTCTCGAGCTGGACTCACTGATAACAAGACTGTTGACACTCCAATTGAGCTTAATGCGCATATGACTTCCTCGGGGGGAAACCATTATCTATCTCTCTCTTTACAGACGCTTGGTTGGAAGCTTAGTTTATCTCACTGTCACTCATCCAGACATTTCCTATGCTGTTCACCAAGTGAGCCAATATCTGTCTGCTCCATGATCGACTCACTACTACTATTTTGAGTATTCTTCGATACCTAAAGGTCACTCTCTTACATGGTCTTTTCTTCTTTGCTGAGTCTCCTCTTATTCTCCGTGCATTTTCTGATGCTGATTGGGCAGGAGATCCCACTGATCGCAGGTCCATCACTGGTTATTGCATTCTTCTTGGTTCTTCTCTGATTTCTTAGCGAAGCAAGAAACAAATTCATGTGGCCTGCTCCAGTACTGAAGTAGAATATTGTTCCCTTGCTGATACCACATCTGAGCTCCTTTGGCTACGATGGCTTCTTAAAGACTTAGGTGTGTCCACATCCTTTGCTACTCCTCTTTATTGTGATAACCAGTACCATTCATATTGCTCACAATGATGGCTTTCATCAACGGACTAAACACATCGAGATCGATTGTCATTTTATCCGTTATCATTTTGTCTATAGTGCTCTCAAGTTGATCTTAGTTTCCTTTAAAGATCAACTTGCAGATATCTTTACCAAGTCACATCTTAAGGGATGCCTTCGTATTTTGGTTGACATCCTCAAGTTGGTCTCACATCCACCTTGAGTTTAAGGGGGGCTATTATCGTGTATTAGGGTATGTGGCTTTAGACCTACCTTATTTACTTGTATAGCACACTTACTTGTACTGCACACTCTGCCTCCTATATAAAGGCACTCATGTATATTCTATTACTTGAGAAATACAATACACTTATTCAGTATTTCTAACAATCATAAACCCACTATCTCCAATGTTGATAGAATGTAAATAATAATCCTTGAATGTCACAATACAAGCTATAGATGAACCTAAAGCCATGGTTTTTTGGAAAGCTTCCTCCAAAGCTTCTCTTAGTTTCACAACACCATTGGGTGGTCGTTGATTATGGATTGCAATCAAAGCATTCCTCATGAGTTGGTGTGTGTATTCTCCAGCGTCCACACCATATTTAGCCCAACTGCCAATGCCATTGGCCGCGCCAATAGTATTCTTCTCCGCATGGATAAAGTGAGCATCCTCGCCTTGAGCTGAAGGCTTCTGCACTCTGTCTTTGGGTATGTAGAACGCACTAAAACTCATCTCCATGCGGCGGTGTCGTTTATGCACCACAGGAGTTGGCATCAGTGTTCTGAACCATTGTGGTTTCTTGATGATTATGTTGGAGACCCAACCAAGAAAATCCCTAGGAGCAAACTCAAAAGTCCAAAGTAAAGGAAATAGAAGGATACAATGCTTTGGGTTCTTTAACTTAGACTCTTTTATAGAAGGATATTCTTGAGGTTGATATTCTCATGTACTCTAGAATCCAGTCCTGTTAGGATTCGTAATTGGGAATTCTTGAAATTTGTGGAGAAGTAAGGATAGCAAAACAACCCACACTTCCCGTCAAAAAAAAAAAAAAAAAAAAAAAAGACTCCCTTTGCTGCTCTACCCAGTAAGGATTTTTCAACCCTAAAAAAGAAATAAGGTGGGGGGATAGGTTTTGATATCCGATTTAAAATCATGTCTTCAACTCATGAGTTTAGTTCAAATTTATTTATATGTACATATTTTGGTGTGAGTACAGTACCCACTTATAAATCTAACCACTAATTTCACTTGTTTTAATTCAAGCCGTTGATGTTAATTAAATGAACTAGTCGTTAACCCGTGCGATGCACGGGATAATCAGTTAAATAACTATTACAAATAGTTAAAAAAAAAAAAAAATGTTCTATGATTACAAATGTAGGATATTCCACATAGCACATAAAGGCCATACCTTGGTTGCTTTATGGCAATGGAAATATTATTACCAACATTCCAAAAGCTCATAAGTCATAGCTTCAAACACAGATTTGGGCACAAGATGAGAGTAGGACCTGTAAAATAAGTATTATTAAGTTATTAATATGTAAAGGGAATAATTTATAACAATAATAGTTTTATACTGAATTTTTTTTAGCAGTTATTAGTAGAACGTAATTAGTTTAAATTTCTTTATTAGTTCTATCATTTTAGTCAAAAAAAAATCTTTATTAGTTGATTTAAATTTCTTTATTAGATAAGAAAAGAAAAGCGAGAGTTATATATTAATCTAAACTCTGTGATTGGTTTTATAAAGAATAAAAAATTTTAAATTTCTTTATTAGATAAGAAAAGAGAGAGTTATGTATTAATCCAAACTTTGTGTTCGGGTTAAACTTATCTAATACAGTATTCTTTAAAATTGGATAGATTGGATTGTTATAAAAAAATTTAAAGTTATTTTGTTAAATTTATTTTGGTAATAGGTGGAATAAGAATAAGATGATCCAAAAAAAAGGTGGAGTAACATTGAAAGCAAATTTTTACATTGCAAATTCTTTGAAGGGATAAGCATAAGTTTAAACGTGATAACTGATAAGCTTAAATAGAACAAAATTTAAAATAAGAACAATAGTAAAAGCCTTAATATTGTTCACATTTATTTCTTTTCTAGTACAATTCTAGCAACAAATGAAGCATCAAGTTAATAACCTTTCCACACATTTTTTACTATTTAGTTTGATCCTAAAAAAAAGGTGGAGTAACATTGAAAGTAAATTTTTACATTGAAATACTTTGAAGGGATAAGCATAAGTTTAAGCGTGATAACTGATAAGCTTACAAAGCATAAAATTTAAAATAAGAACAATAGTAAAAGCCTTAATATTGTTCACATTTATTTCTTTTCCAGTACAATTCCAGCAACAAATGAAGCATCAAATTAATAAGGTTAGTAGTTTTATTGATCAAGATAGGGGGCTAAACTTGTTGCAAAGTAGTTTGATCAGGTCAGTGACTTTGTTCACGATAAGAATGGCTACTATCCGAAGCCAAAATAAAATAAACTCATCATTGCATCATCACATCATGTTCACAATAAAAATTACTACTACCCTAAGCTAAAATAAAGATACTTATCACCTATCATGACATTATCATAAAGATGAGGGGTGATGTCATGCATTTTGAAATGAAAGGGGAAAGACTTTCCAAGCACAACAGATAAGTGAATAGAAGGAAAAAAAGAATAATTGTTTATAATATTTTGTTTTCTGCATCAAATAGGGAAATAAACACCAAACATCAAATTTATTTTAGAAAACAACAAAGCTTTCTGCATCAAATAGGAAAATTTGCACCAAACAACAAATTTATTTTAGAAAACAACAAAAGTAATGTGAAAAATGTTAAGGAAATTTATATAAGTTATTACCAAAAAAAAAAAAAAACTCACATAAACAAAGAGGGAAAGGCTTACCTAACACCAATATGCAGGATTTGTTACAGAAAGAAGACTCTCATCGGAGTTCTCTTCGAGAAATCTTCTCTTAAGGTATTCTTTACTTGATCTTCAAGATGCAAAACTTACATGAGGTTTGTTTGAAGCAGCAACAGTATTAGCAAAATTTCAAAACTGTCTAAATGCTTATATAACTTAATAAGGATAACAATATGTTTAAATGCTTACGTGCTAGATTGGTAAAGTTTATTTTTCAGCTTTTGGAAAATGGGGTTATTTGAAAAGGCTGTTCCTAAAGAAAAAGTATTCTGAAAAGGTTACTGCACAGGCACATGGCTTAATAATGATAAGAATATATCTAAGCATATCAGAAAGTGGTAGACCCTCCGACCTCATTGATCACTTGAATATCCAATATACATTATATGTTGCTCTCATTTAAATTCACACAATCACCATTGCAGCTTTCTTTGGCTGACTACAAAGGCATGAAACATTACTTTGATTTAGAAAGATTTAATTCAAATTAAAAGATGATCTATATGCTAGCTTAGGTATGTGCAGTAGAATGAACAGAACAAATGAAGCATGATGAGATGTGGCATACCTTATGGAGTTCATCTAATATAGTATCAACTGGCCGAATGAGATTCTTGAATTATCATCAACAAAATCATCCGTCTTTCGGTTCCCAGGCACGTCCCTAATAAAATGTTGAAATGCACATCTTTAATTTGAATACAAATATAAATCTAAAAACATTAAGATTAGAAGATTGCATTTTCCTTTGCCTATTCTGAGACGTAACAGAACAAATAAATTTCTACCACAAACCTTAACAATAAATGTAGAAAGTTTGCAAATTAGTGTAAATGTGATTTGATAGACCTACTGCAAGGTATTCATTTAGTGTTCATGTTTTTGTTTTAGGTGCTAATGAAGATGAGTTAAAGAAAGTGAAGCATGCGGTTCAGTATGGAGTTTCATCATGTATTACTTGGCCGTAGAGATTTATTTTCTTCAGTGAACCGTGAAGATCCAAAAAATGTCCCTATTTTAGATTTGCCTTCATCACTCAGCTATACACAAACTTGCTTCCAAATGGTTTCTAAAAATAAATAAATAAATTGCTGACTGAATTTTACCCTCATATTCAAATTCAGCTCCAGTTGCATTACCTGCATCAAAACCAAGCTTGGCTCAATAGACATATAACATAATATATTACACATTGACTAAAGGAACTTTCAAAATAGGCCAACTAACACAATAGAGTTTGGTCAGTATAAGTAAAGCAGCAAATAGTTTTGAGTTCCTACCAAGTGAGCAAAAACAACCTTACCACGTGGCTGAGGACCATTCTAAGCAGTAGGAAGTAAAAAGAAATAAACAAACTAAAAATTAATGGTATTTTTGTAAAAGAATCAAGATGCAAACAAACACCAAAGTTGACATTCATTAGGTTTTAGTTTGTGAACTGTGCAAACCTTACCATAACTAACAAATAAAATTCGTAGATTAAAAATCAAGATTAGAATTACCATAACTTGCTTCTCAAAAAAAAAGAAAAAGAAAAGAGAATTACCATAAGTTATAGTGGTGTACCTATTTCCAATTTTGACATTCATCAAGTCTTTTCCATTTATATCCTTTGGGTTTTTTTAATAAGATTTAAGCTTTCCCACTCTCCTCTCATTCACCAGGGGCTGTTGAACCACTAAGCTATCCTTAGCAATGGGTTTGAAATTATGACCATGATACCCAGGAGTCTTCCCATATATATATATATATATATATATATATATATATATATTAAAAAGACAGTTTTATATATGATCCCAATTAAGCACTTTAAGATACATGATGCACAAAATATTCTAGATAGTTAAAAACCAATCAAATTAGACCCAAATTCACAAACTCTAATCTCAATGCACAAACTTACCGTGAATAAAATCAATAAAAAATCAAACCCACTTCTCAATATCCCTTAAACTTTCAAATTGATAATCTCAGATACCATTGTGATTCAATTAATCTTCTTTCTACTATATAAACCTATCTCACCATCAATATCAATCCCAATATCTAACATATAAATCATAAAAAATTCAAACCCATAGCTCAATTTCCACTAAAATTTCAAATACACAATCTCAAAGAATCAGAATTTAAAATTCCTAATATATATATATATATATATATATATATATATATATAAAATCGAAACCTTTGAAACTCCCACAATTTTCCACATCATCATTTTAATTTAAAAAAATTTTAATTTTTAAAACTAAATAGTGAGAGAGTCCTAACAAGAGTCTCTTATATATATATATATATATATAAGAGACAAAATCTTTGAAAACCCTAAAGCAATCTCCTTTGTCCGTCTCCACTAAGAGAGAAAACCCTAAGCTTCAATTTCTTTGGTACGCTTGCTATTGCTTTTTCTCTTTTTTGTGAATTAGTTTTTTTTTGCTTTTGTTTTGTATGGAGTAGAATATATAGTATAACTACAAGTATTGTAGTAAGTTTGCTAACTTTTTGTGTGGTTTAAAGATGCTATATTCTATATTATTTTAGATTATATAACCTTAAGCTTTACCTTATGGAGACGTATGTACAAGTTTTCAATTCCTTTTGTGTGGATATTTTCTCACAGCTGTGGAGTACGGTATATGCACTATATGTTATTTTATGTTTTCTCTTATGGTGTCATGCTTCTTTGTTTATTAATTAAAGATTATGTTGGAAGCCTATATTATTTGCACCTTCAAAGTGTTCGACAATGTTTGAACCATATTTTTCATCAATTAGGAAGAATTGGATAAGAAAAACTTAGAAAAGCTTTCCATCCTTACTGAAATTGTCTCGCAATAATGACTTTTTTTTTTTTTTTTTTAATTTGTAGGTTCTGAATGTTTTGATTTTTAATTTTATTGTCTTTTGAAAGTTTGACCATCTAAATTTTTGGGTTCAATTTTTTGCAATATTTGAAACAGTTTAGCAAATTTCAACTGTTATAACTATGGATTATTCTCTTGAAGGTAACCTATCTTTCTCTTATATTTCTCTATTTGGTAGTCATATATATTTTTTTTTGTTTCAATAATTTCTAGGCAGTGCCAGTAAATTTTCTGATTTTTTTCCCCTTTCGAACGTTTTAACATCAGAACTTTTTAGTTTATTTTTTTTTTCAATATCTAAATTTGGCTTATTCATCAAATTGTAACTCAAAAAGATAAGAGCAATTCACGCAATAGTATAGTTTCATAATCAATTTAAAATTTTATAAAATTATTTTAGTTTATTATAAATAGGTAAGTTCCCGTGCATTGCACGGGTTTCCGACTATTATATATAAAACCGAAACTTTTGAAGTTTCTACAATTTTCCACGTCAGCACAATATTAAAATAATAATAATAATAATAATAAAATTTTTCTAAACCCTAATACCGATGCTCTACTTCTCTATATTAAAACTTTTCTAAACCCCACGTCAGCACAATATTAAAATAATAATAATAATAATAATAATAATAATAATAATAATAATAATAATAATAATAATAAAAAAACTTTTCTAAACCCTAATACCGGTGCTCTACTTCTCTATATTAAAACTTTTCTAAACCCTAAACCCAATGCTCTGCTTCTCTATATTAAATAAAAAAACGACTAGAGAGACAGATATAAAGAATAGAGAGCTTTTGTGACCGTAAAACACAGAGAAATCTGATAAGATGCGGAGAGAAATCCGATCTCCCTCCATCTTCCGGTTCCACACAGTTGTCGGTAAGTTTGAGTTTCATGTTCTGTTCTATTCTATTTTGTTTTTTATTTTTGTTTGTTTGGCTTGATATCTGGGTTATTAGACAAGAAGGTAGTGGAGCAAATTTCAAATCCACAATGTTTTTACTCTCTCTCTCTCTAAATCTTTCTATTATTTACCTTCTGTTTTTTCGTTTTTGATCTTAGTTTCATATTCTAGGGTTTGTTTTTAGGTTTATTGTGTTTATGCGATCAAAATTTGGGTAGTCCTGATTGATTTATAATCTGGGTTTGCTTTCATTAGATTAAAAAACGGGAAATTTCATTTTTTTTGTTGGGCTATTTGGGTTTTAATCTATGACTTATTATTTGATTTTTGTTTTCCTCCTTCCTGTTTTGATTTTTTTAGTCAAGATATATTTACTAATTTCAATTTTCGCTTAATTTTCGATTGTTACTAAGGGGTTTTGTGTTTTTTTTTAGGCTAACTTTATAATCTACTTGATAATTTAATGTGCTTTTGATTTTAATCCTATCAGGGGGTTTCTCTACTTGAAAAAAGGGTCAAAATTAATGAAGTCCTTGCTTTTTATGAATACAGGTATATGACCTTTGTTTTGACGCTGAGAAGAAATGCAAGCCTTTTGTTGTTAATTTTCTGTTCCAATTTTGTTTCAGGCCCTTTTGTTCTGTTATAGTTTTCAGAGATTTAATTTTGATTTTGTTTTTTTTTTTTTTTTGTATAAATATGTATTGTGTAGAGAGAGTTGGAGAGAGAGAGATCTATGGGAGGCCCTTCACTACTGTCAGACCAGTTCCCTCTAATACTGATGAAGAGATTGTTGTATTAATTACTGATTTGACACAACCAGATGAAGCATGGAGTTGAATATTATGTATATGAGATTGTTCTGGTATTGGACAGATTCTTTTTCTTCTCATTTAGTTTTATACTCTTGCACAGATTGTTTGTTCTTCTCTTTTCCATTATTATTATTATTATTTTTATCTGAATGCAACCAAATGACCAATCTTTGGAACTCTGGCATATTTTTTTTATATATGTTTTATTTAATTATTAGGTGTCTATGTGTTAGGAGGAACTGGAGCATGACTATAAGAAGAAGAATGAAAAGCCACTTCAATCCGCATATTTTATAATTTTAATGAGAACCAAAGCAGTCACAATGAATCTAAGAGGAGATATGAAAAACTTGAAACCTTTGACTTTCAATTCTTTTATTCGTTTGTATATTATATGACTAAACATGTACCAAACATTGACTTTGTTATCATGCGATTGTTCATAATTGTTGGCTCATTCTAAGAAATCACAATGTGTATCACTATTGCACTCTTTTCTCTGTAAAAAAAAGGGGGGTATTTGGTAACGGATGTTGACTAAACTCTTTTCTCTGTAAAAAAAGGGAGGGGGGTATTTGGTATTAGATGCTGACCGGTAAAAATAAGCTGAGTGGATGTGTTTTGTTTGATTAAATGATAGAGATTTCTAACAAATTGTTTCTTATGATTTAGTATTTATTTGTGTCTTACACATTACAATTAAGTGTTGGATTTTGAAAATTTTCTTGGTTTTAATAATTGAAGGATGGGAGAGAGGAAGGTGCTAGACAAATACTACTCACCTGTCTTCAACCCAGAGGCTTTTGAGGGGTCAAACACGCATGATGCTCCCCATAAGTAGATATTATTGGTGAAAATTATTTAGGTATTCGAAGGTTTTGATTCTACTTCAAATGTACAGATGCTTTGCTGAGCTTACCATCAAGACTGACCCACAAAATTTCAATTATATTGTTGAGTTTGGTGCTACCAAAAATTTTGAACCTGTGTGAAGAGGATGAGGTAAAATAAAAGTCTTGCAATCTTTTGTACATATAACATGGTTTTTGACTAAATATTTTGATTATTCTTTTAATTCATTAGGCAGCAGAGACAATAACCATTAAAGAGAAGTTGGAGAGATGGAAGATGCAATGAAATCTTTAGAGAACAAAAGCCTTGGATTTGAAAAGAAAAATGGACATCATTACTACATTGGATGGGATGAAATCTATGAAGGTATTATTTGCTTTACCAATTCTATTTTTATTTATTAGGGTAGGCTATCAAATAGCCTATGTAAAAGATTATATGATGATAGGTCAAAGTAGAAGGCCATGAAGGTTGTCTCTGGCCTTTCAGGTATAGGTTTTTATTTTTTGGGATGCTCTTTAAAGCATATACTTGGTTATGTGATGGCAATGTTTCTTTTAAATTTTCCTTCAAAGTCACTCACTTTCTTAAAGTAATTTTTATTTTCTTTAGTTTATAATATCTGGGTCTTTATTTTTCGTTCAACTTTTATGGGTTCGGTTCTTTTTCTTTTATTTCATGGACTTAATCAGCAAACAAGGTACCCCCACATGGTACTGCTCTTTCTTATCAATTTTCAGCTTCAATCTTCTTGGGTTTAATCCTTATTCAAATACGTTAAAACTTTTAAGGTTTTTGTTTTAATTGGTGGTAGTTGAGACTTGAGTGAGGATCTTGCAAAATATGCAAAAGTGTTAGTAGTAGGGGCTGATGGATTGGGCAGTGAGCTACTAAAAGACTTGGCTCAGTCCGGTTTCCAAAATCTAAAGGTTATAGACATAGATAGGATTGAGGTAATCAATCTCAGGAAAAAAAAATCAAGTTCATGGTTTTTTTTTTTTTTTTTTTTAAATCATCACACCCATGTCATAGGTAATTTAGAAGATGTTACCATATAATAATAATAGAAAATTAAAAAAAAAAAGAAAAAAAAGAAAAAAGAAGAAGGTTATTTGGAAGATGTTGAAGCACTTGGGCAAAGTAGGTAAATGAGATCTATCAAGTATTTATCTTCCTATTTAATGATTAATTGTAAGCATATAAAACAGGTAGTCATGAAGGTTTCAGTTGCAATAGTGAAACTTGGGATAGTATTTAACATTTTATGGCTTTTACAGAAATTATGAACTTGAAGAAGAGGAATGAATTTTGTTGCCAAGTTGTGATGGGTGTGAACCCTCATCCCTCAATTTTTAGCAAAGACAACATTCCTGGTGGCTGTGATGTCAAAGTTTACTTCATGCTTTTTCATTTCATTTTTTACAATTTTGTGGAAAGAGTAATGGAATTGAAGTTGAATAAGATGAAAGAGAGAATCTTTTTTATGGTATGGCAATGGTATTTTCTGCATCCTCACAATTTGGCATTCCAACTTCTATCATTGGTGAGAGCATGTATTGGTAACTGTTTCTTCACTGTGTTAGCGTGCTTGACACAGCAATACATGATGGAAATGTATGGTGCTAAGGACATAGATATGGTTGTTTCTTCAAGTAATTTCTATTTGTACATGAGCTATAATGCTACTTAGATTGATTACTTGATGAACAAATTAGTCTCTTATTGGTTCTTTTATTTTTTTATTATTTTTTTTTTACCATGTGGTTGATTAATTATCTTTTTATTTAACTAGCCCGTGCATCGCACGGGTTAGCGACTAGTGAATTTTGAATTTATATCTAGAATTAAAAGGCTCATAGATCAATGCCTACAGAGAAACTATACACTAAAATCAAGTTTCTAAGTGGTAGCCACATGAACCTAGATAAGAATTCACAAAATTAAATCCAAAAAAAAAAAAAACCTAACAATACCCAACAACAATATTAGCAAAAAAACTGAATAGAAAATCAAAATATTACTTACGCAACAACAGTAATTTAGTCTAGGAATCAACAAAAAGAAGCAAAGCTAATGAACATTAAAAAACAAATATTTAGAACGAGAAAGAGAGAGGGAAAGATTAGATACATGATATTAAGAGCATCTCACCTGCGTAACTGGGCCTGCGACATTGGAGATTTTGCGATGACTATGATGGGTAACGGCTCAGCCATGGGTGGGAGAGATGGCTATGGTGGACTATCAGGGATATAGAGAGAACGGCTTAGAAAGGCAGAGAGAACGGTTAGTTTTAGACTTTTAGGGTTTTGATAATTGAGAGAGGCAAAGGCAAAGAGGCTTATTTGGAAAACCTGACAGAAGTATACAGAGAGAGCGAGACTGAGAGAACAGGGATGCTTTGTGTTTAAGCCAAAGAGAAACGACAAAGAGAAACGAATGAGGGGCAGCGTGAAAACTGGAGAGAGATAAGTATTAGGTTTCAAAAAAAAAAAAAAAAAAGAGATAAGTATTAGGTTTTGAAAATAGTGTTTTTAATTTAATTTTTAATTTTTTAAATATTGTGTTGTGCTAATGTGGAAAATTGTGGTGCTAGCAGAGGTTTCGGTTTTATATATATACTAGTTATAGGCCCGTACGTTGCACGGTTTTGTGAAAAAACTTATAAAATAAATATATATTTTAATAAATCCAATAAAGATAAAAGAAAAAAATTATCAAGTGTAAATAATTATCTCACTAAAATAAGGGGTAAGATTTCTTCCTACTAAATTAAATTGATAATTCCAAATTGAATTTTAAGTTGATAATTATTATTTTTTTTTAAAAACGTACTAAACAATTGATAAATCTAAAATTAATATAATCTTGATAATATTATATGTGGGTACCTGCCCCCCATTAATCGGTGTTTGTCCGCTTTGGGAAGCCAGACCCTCACGGTTTTGTCACGAAGGGGTGGGAGCTAAGGATTTTTGCCATGAAGTGATTGACACCTAGGCTCACCCGAGTCCCACATCGCCTAAGTAACCCTCCCACTCATGGTTTATAAGCTTTTGGAGCGACCATGAGTGTACCACTACCATGCTCCCACCCCTTCGTGACAAAACCGTGAGGGACTGGCTCCCTAAAACGGACAAACACCAATTAATGGGGGGCAGGTACCCACATTATAAATTAAAAATTAAAGGTTATAATTCAAGAATACACGTGTAGAACATCTTAATAATTTGATGTAACATAAAAATCAAATAAGAAAATTGTTAAAATTAATCTATTAATTCTAAAACAATCTAATCATTAATTCTAAGACCCTAACTCTAAGCATATAAATTAGATCAAAGCTAAGAAAAATAGTTTAAACAAAAGGCAACCAATACACAAAACCTAATCAATTTAATAAAAACAAAATACAAAAATAAAGAAGGAGCCTTTAAAAACTTAACAATATTTTCGAATGTTTTGAATTCATCAATTAAAATCACATGAAGACAAAAAACCAATAATAACACTAAAGAAAATAAACAAAATGAAAATAATAATAACACAAGAATCAGGATTTAGGCATTCACATATTGAAATAAGCTTCACTCCAAAAGGGATATATAGAGTTATATATATTGGTAGAGTTCCATTTGAAATATAATTCATTTAAATCTTATTGAAATTAAAGATATCTAATCAATGTGTTTGTTTTTATCTCATAAAAATTGGAATTAAAAAAATGGTCATATGAATAGAATGAAGAAAAAAAAAAAGTTGATTCAACATAACGTAACATATAAAAATTAAAAAAAAAAATTTAAAAAAAAAGAGAGAAAGAGAACATGGTTGATAGTTGTGGGGCCCAACAATTTTTGGGCCAACTCCATTTATTCGTTGGAGCCCAAAGGCACAAGCCGAGGAAGGTTATGGCCCAAACACGGTAATGCAAGTACAAAATAGCATGGGGATATAGCCGAGGACGATTCAGTCCTCGGCCTGTCCGAAATCTCCTCGGAAGAAAGGGCAAAAATGGTATAGAAACAACTTGGGAAAAAATCTAAAATATCTGTACCAATAGAAATGGGTATGTTGGAAAGTGTAACGACCGGGGAAAGCTGCCCTTACTGCCATTCAATACTCTACACCTGATAGAGCCATACTCTCCAGCTTTTTCAACCACCCCCAACCACTCCGGGTATGGGCTGATGGGACAAGTATTAGTCTTGGAATGTCGATCCTACACGTGGACGAAGGATAAAAAAACACAGGCTAGTATAAAAGGAAAAGTAAGTAACTCATAGAAGGGGCTGGGAAAAATGGCCAAAAACCAGAGCCTTCCAGCCTAAACATAGAAATTATCAAATTAATGGAGATATATACTGTTTTTTGGAATAAATAGAGATTATCAAATTATTAGAGATATATACTGTTTCTTGGGATAGATTTATATTAATCATCTCTTGAAGAATTTGGATTGTGCTTATCTCTTAATAATCAAGTTTTGTAGCTTGATATTTTGATAAAATAATATTAATTTAATAATATTAAAATTTTGTAAATTTTGATGATAAATATTATCTAAATTAAATTTTTGTATGTTAAATATTATCCCTTAATTTAAGAAATATATCCTAACAAATAAAAAAATAATTTTAATCTAATTTTATTTAATGATAAAAGTGAATTAGAGTCTTGATAGTATACTATTCCCTTTTAATTCTTTAAAAATCTAAAAATTTAATAAGTGTCTAAGCCCAATTTATATTAATCACCTCTTGAAGAATTTGGATTGTGCTTATCCCTTAATATTCAAGTTTTGTATGATATTAATTTAATAATATTAAAATTTTGAAAATTTAAATGTTAAATATTATCTAAATTAAATTTTTGTATGTTGTATACTATCCCCTAATTTAAGAAATATATCCTAAAAAATAAAAAATAATGTTAATTTGATGATAAATATTATCTAAATTAAATTTTTGTATGTTCAATATATCCTTTAATTTAAGAAATATATCCTAACGAATAAAAAAAATAATGCTAATCTAAATTTATTTAATAATAAGAATGAATTAGAGTCCTGATAGTATACTATTCATTTTTAGTTCTTTAAAAAACTAAAAATTTAATAAAATTTCTGTAATTTGGTGAAGTCACATGGCGCAACCACAGCGTCTAAGCCCAACTTTTATTATATGTAATATATGTTGTATGTTATATACTATCCCCTAATTTAAGAAATATATCCGAACAAATAAAAAATAATGTTAATTTGATGATAAATATTATCTAAATTAAATTTTTGTATGTTCAATATTATCCTTTAATTTAAGAAATATATCCTAATGAATAAAAAAAAATAATGCTAATCTAAATTTATTTAATGATAAGAATGAATTAGAGTCCTGATAGTATACTATTCATTTTTATTTCTTTAAAAAACTAAAAATTTAATAAAATTTCTGTAATTTGGTGAAGCCACATGGCGCAATTACGGCGTCTAAGCCCAACTTTTATTATATGTAATATGATATGATATAATATGATATGATATGATATTTTTAAATATTGCGTTGTACTGATGTGAAAAATTGTGGTGCTAGGGAGGTTTCGGTTATATATATATATATATATATATATATATATATATATATATATATATAAATAAAGAGTACCAATTATTGGTCAAGAAGTGAACAGATAAAGAGAAACACTCAAACATAGGAAAAACACAGACATCTCTTTTTTTCTCTCTTGCCGTCTCATGTCCTCTCTCTCTACTTCTTTGCTACATTCTTTCAAGTGAAGCCGAGAGTAGGATAGGTTTTTTCTTCATCTCTTTTCCCTGAATTTATCGTCAAGATTTGGGCCTATTTGATTGGTTTTTTTTTTTTCCTCTAGGAATTTTTAGCACTAGCATTAGGAATGCTGTGAAATCTTAACTGAAATTTAGTAATATGCAGATTTAGGTTTTGGAGAAGGCACTGGGTTTTTTTTGGTTAAATTGAGTTTAACTCATTGAATGTATGAATTGATTGGTGAATTTTCAGACTCAGGTTTGTTTTTTAAGTAACTAATTTTGTTGGTTAAGTTGAACTTAGCTTGTCGGACCATGTGAATTGATTGGTGAGTTTTTGGATATAGTTTTTGGGGAAGTAACTAATTTTGTTGGTTAAATTGAGTTTAGTTTTATTGAGTGTGTGAATTGGTGGGCGAATTATTGGATTTGGGTTTTAGAGAAGTAACTTGTTTTGATGATTAGATTGAGTTTAGTTCATTTGTATTTGCGTTGTGTGTGTTGTTTTGTTGA
The DNA here is from genome assembly GCF_932294415.1 of Quercus robur. NCBI lineage: Eukaryota > Viridiplantae > Streptophyta > Magnoliopsida > Fagales > Fagaceae > Quercus > Quercus robur. The sequence continues at coordinate 62,395,385 of NC_065538.1, read as the reverse complement.
TTCAATGGTTTTTGGTCCACGAACAAGCGGTGCGTGTTGTTTAATTGCTTTGTGAATTTAAACTGATTGAGTATAATTTGCCAGTATTTTGTGATGGTCTAGATTGATGGTTTTAGGGATTTCAGGTTACCATTATGCTAGGACCATATAGGCTGTTGAGACAATTAAATACATTTCCTGATTGTTGAGGAAAAATAGGAGAAGTTTTATGCTTTGTTCAGTTGTTGCAAAATTAGAGAGAAGAGACAGGAGTTTAAACCTTGGTTATAGTAGGGGGTGAGTTTAGTGGCATTCTTCCCAGCTTCTTTTCCAAAAGCACTACAAGGGTTAAGGTGGTCTAGGGCAGTGTTTTCTTCGAAATTCTAATGAGTTTTAAAGTGATGAAAATTCTTTGAACATTTTGATTTTTGTCCTATTCCTACTTTTCTTATCAACCAAAGGTATTATTGTTCATGGAAACCTAATTTCATTTAAAACAGGGGCTTATGGAATGGTTTATGGTATTTAGAGAATTAGCTATCCATGTTTCTAATTCAGTTGTTACAAAAAATGTTTTTAAATTAATGTTGATAGGTGCATGTCATTTACAGGCGGCAAAGCAATGGGATCAATCAGGGTCACGGTGACATTGGAGTGCATGGTGATTACTTATCCCTTTTCATATAAGCTTTTTATATTGTTTCTAGTTCTTTATATGTTTCACTGCCCTAACTCAGATGCCCTAATTCATGTGAAGATTCCCGGATGAGTCCAAATGATCTGCGTTTGAAACTGATAAACAAAAGAAAGATGAAGCGAATTTCAAGGGTTTTTGAAGAGAGAAGGAAGATGGACCAAAAGTCAAAAGTTGTCAAAAACTATTCAGCATTCAAGGCATAACATGCAGCAGCAAAGGTCTGAATTAAAAGGACGTACTTTCTTGTGGCAAACGCCAGCCACAGAAAGACCTAGATCCCCAAATAGAAATTTGAAATCTTCTAGGGGACTCTCACCACAAAGAAATTTCAATGAGCTGCACCAAGTACCATCGCTAAGGGCAGCTAATAATTCAAGAGCTGGATGGTTTTTAAGCAATGATGGTACTTCTAGGCCAACAGGACCTTTAATTGTCAAAGGTCCTGATACTTCAGAGCTAGTCATGTAGCTTACACCAATAGGTGGCGTTGGGTAGAAAAGTTTTCATTCGGTATGATTTTTTCCCCCTGCTGCCCTGTGTTAGCTTAATTTAAGAGGATTTGGTTTGTATTTGTGAGGTTATCTAGATTAACGGTTGTGTATAATTGGCATTGGTCATCTAATGTTATGCATTCATCATGCTTTGTTGAATGGAATTTTAAAAGGTGGAAGAATCTCACACTGTCACTAGCTTGTTGCAATTGCTTGGTTTGGGGAAATATAACATTCTCTTCCGGGCTGAAGAGGTACGTAACCTGCATCTATCCAATCTTTTGAAAGAAAATTTCCTGAGGATAAGTTTTTCTGTGGTGAATGTTTGACCTTCCCATATTTTGAATGGAAAGTATAAGCCAGTGATGTGATTTCTGAGAGAGCAAGATAGATCTGTTGTGATGGTTTAGTATGTAGTCTGTATAGAGTGGTGACTGGGAAATGCATAAACAAAAATCATTTAATACTTGGTTCATCTAATCATAGTTAAAGTAGATGGTTGATAAAGACCTCAAAGATATAGGGATACCAATGGTATTGTGCTTTCACTCTCTTAAAATTTGACAACTGTTTAATTTTGTTTTGCTGTGAAAAAGTCACTTTATTGTTACCTTTCAATAGTATCAAAGCATCAAATAAGATACAGGATTGAACCTCCCCTATGTGTTGCTTATTTATGTTATTATGATTTTCTTATTCTACCTTGAGGGTTTGTTTTGTTTTGTTTTGTTTTTGTTTTTTTTGTTTTCTTTTTTTTCGGGTTCATGTTGGATGTTCACAATTCTTGCAGTCTACTTTGAGCCGGATGATTTGTAGGGAAATAAGTTCAGCTCAGTGTAAATACTGAGTATTGACTGCAGCTAAAAGAAACATTATCATGTAGGGGCTGTTCACAATTCTTTTAGTCTACTGTGAGCCCAATATATCGTATGGAAATAAGTTCAGTTCAGTGTAAATATTGACTGCAGCTAAAAGGCCCCTTTACTGGCCAATCACCTTGAACTGACTTGTGTATCATCTTCATTTCATGTATAGATTTCCAATGGAAAACAATTAATCTGTTCTCACAAAAGTTGTTTGACATGCAGGGACCGAGAAAGAAGATTCTTCTTGCTCTGTGGCCTCGTTCTAGATGAGAACAACCATAGCTGCAAACATTTATTGCCTGCACTTTGGAGAGTATTTGTTACATCTGTAACTTATAGCTTGAGTAAATATTGACAAGCATGGGAAGTATAAAGTATTTTTTAAGTGGAGATATGAGTGTGTTGCTTTTCAAGAACCAGAAATCTGTCTTGGAGAAAAAAATGAAACGGTTTATATATGTAATGGCATATGGAAGATTGTGCTAGTGAAACATCTAACTATTTGTTTAATCAGCATAATTTTTTTCTCATTTTGCATATTGCTTTGGAATGATTCATTTGTGTTTGGATTATCTTTTTATTGAAACTTGGCAAAAGTATAATTGTGCCTTTATGAGTGAGATTAATTCTTTGAAAAAAAATTACCAAGAAAGTAATCATATGTTACTTTAAGAAAAAAAAGGAGTTAAATTAAATATTTCTATTAAAGCATTACCGAAATTGAAAATTCTTACATAAATGAACATTTAAAGTTTTTTTTATTTTATTTTTTTTAAGAAGAATTTAAAGTTTTAAGTGAAAGTTATATTTAAAACACACACATATATATATATATATATATATATATATATAAATCAGTAGAACATCATATATGGTTTAGTGAATTGTATATATATTTTTTTAATGAATGGGAGATTGAATTTTTATCTTTCATACAACAATTTATTGAATTGTTTTTTTATTATTATTTTTTAATGAATTGGAGACTAAATTTTTATTTTTTGTGATCACAAATGTATGAGTTGTGTGCATGCATGTACTTGTACTTCAACGTTGAGGCACTCATTCTTTTTAAGTTTTGTAGTTGACAATTAGGTTTGTGACAAGAATTTGAAAATAAATTTGCAAGGCCATTATACTTTGAAAAAATAAAAATAAAAATAAAATGTTCCACTTATTGTTAATCTTATTTCACTAGTTCAAAGTTCAAACACTTGCTAGCAATTGTATTGCACAGTTTGATTGAAAGATAGAGATTTTATTAGGAGATGGAAATTGATGCATAGTTAAGCACTACAAGAACGGATTTCTTTGACTTACAAACTATTAAATAACATCTAATTTTCCTACTTTGACCCTTTGATGATTCAATGTCAAACTTGTTGAGTAGTCTTACACTCACAACAAGGGTATTCTAGAAATTTTAGAGGGAATCGAGGGTATTTTGGTCATGTTTTAGGTTTCAAGGGTATTTTGGTCATTTTTAGGTTTGAGGTCATTTTGGTCATTTTTTAGGTACTAGGGGTATTTCAGTCATTTTCAAGTTTCTAAGGGTATTTCAAACATTCTCTTGGAATGGTGGCATTATGGTCTTTTTGTTTTTTTTTGTTCTTTGGTCATTTTTTAGTCTTTATGGTTATTTTGGTCATTTTTTAGGTTTTAGGGTCATTTCGGTCATTTTTTAGGTTTCAAGGTCATTTAATCCCTTTTCATATTCTAAGGGTATTATTTTTTATCATTGTTTGCACCCACAATCATTTTTTAGGTTCTAAGGATATTTTGGTAATTGTTGGGGATTTTGGTGGTATTTTGGTTATTTTCAAGTTTTATGAGATATTTTGGTCATTTTATAAGTTTCAAGGGTATTTTGAAAATCTTTAGGTTTTAGGGTCATTTCGGTCATTTTAAAGGTTTTATGGGTATTTTGGTCATTTTTTAGGTTCTAGGTGCATTGCGATAATTTTTTAGGTTCTAAGGATATTTCAGTCATTGTTTAGGTTAGGTTTCAAGGTCATTAAAGTCATTTTCTTTAAGTTCTAAGGGTATTTCAAACATTTTTTTAGATTTTAGGGTCATTTTGGTCATTTTTAGGTTTAAAGGGTATTTTAGTCATTTTTTAAGTTTTAAGGGTGTACGGCATTGAGGTTCCTGAACCCAATTGGGCCTTGGATTCAGGCCCAGCAGCGCGGCCCACACTCTCAATCCCTTTTACTCTACCCTCACAAACTACAGGTCCAAGTCTCATCACCTAACCATTGCTCGGCGTGAAATGCCCGAATAATAAAGAAAGACTAAAATCCGAACACGTCATAGCATGCTCGGCAGTTTCCAAGAAACATCACTACCGAGCATATTCACGTGAGTTGGAACCAAGTTCCAAGGCCACACTCGCCACACTCCACTTTCACCTAAACATCCACTTACGACAGATGATATTGGATCTTCAATTGCACTAACTATGGTAGTAATCATGATCTCTCCACTAATTTAGAGCTATAAATATGAGAAGTTAGGGAAGGAAAATGGGGGTTGAGAGGTTTACAAAATAAGATAGAGAGTAGAGCAAAACAGCGATTCAGAAAGAGAAAGGGTAAACTACGTTGAGTCTCTATGCCGAGAACAACCCAAAGTAGGAAATTCTAAGCCCACCTTATAAGTAAGTTGTGAGCCTAAGTGAGGTCAAGCCCAATAGCCTCATTTCCGGTGCACACAATTGGCGCCCACCGTGGGGCTATCCTACGAAGCTGTGGTTTGACTAAGACTCAAGCACGGGAAATGTCCGAAGGGCGTTCAGGAGGCCAAGTCGAAAGCGGATCGGTAGGATTTTCTCGGGACTCCATATTGCAGGAAAGAAGGCAGAAAAGGCGTGAGGATAGGGAGCGTGGGCGTGGAGAAGAAGAATCTGGCCTGGGGGAGGGGTCAGACCAGACTCACCGAACAATGTTGGGTGCCTCAGGGCACGAGCAACGTGATGAGAGAGACCAAAAGCTGGAGCGGTTGTGCAGACTGGTGAGAGATTTGGAATTGGAGGCAAGGGGTTGGCGCTAGAGAAGGGATCGAGACAACCGAGAAAGAAGGGACGATAGTATGGGAAATCAAGGCGAGGAAAGGTCTAGCCACTCCGGTTCTCGACGATTCCGAGATCGTTCACTTTCCTGAGAATCACATCGACACATGAACCGCTCGCACTCCTGCGAGACGCGTCAGTGCCGGAACCGTTCACGTTCACGCAAATATGAAGACCGTGGTTCGGGTTCCCCAGAGGAACGACAGCCCTACAATGCTGCCATGGACGCAATGAGCCGGGCCTTACGAAGAGCTGCTCAGTCGCCATTCTCAAACGAAATTGAACAGTCCCCTATGCCGAGCCGATTTACACGGCCACCGTTTAACTCCTACGATGGGAAAACAGACCTGGTGGCTGAACAAATCGTTCTTCAGGTGGCCGAACAAGATGAGAGGCAACCCGTCTCAGAGGAATCAAAAATTGTACTGCACATACCACAGAGATAAAGGGCACACCACCGAGCAGTGCCGGGTATTAAAAGATCATCTGGGGTAACTAGTGAAGGTAGGATATTTGAAAGAGTTCGTAGTGGATTCTGGTAATCGGGATGCCAGCCATGGTGCTCAGCAGAAAGGGAACCCCCTTCTGTCGCCATTGGGAGTGATTGAGGTCATCCATGCTGCCCCGGGGGGGTGTGGCCATAACTAGAAGAGGAGTATTAACAGTGACGCCCAAAGAAACCTGCACGGAGAGACAATCACTCGGAAAGAGGATGAAAGTTGTCCGGTTGGCAATTTCTTTTGACGATGAAGATCTGGAGGGAACGATTTAACCCCATGATGATGCGTTAGTAGTAACAGCGCGAATAAGCGGCTTCTTAGTGAAAAGGGTGATAATAGACCAAGGAATCGGAGCCGATGTAATGTACCCAGATCTGTTCAAGGGGCACGAATTAAAAAATTAGGACTTGATGAAGTATGATACGTTGTTGGTCTCGTTTGATGGAAGAGTGGTGATCCCCGAGGGTCAAATTTCTCTTTTGGTGAATATGGAGGGCAAGGAAGTGATGGTGACCTTCATAGTAGTCAGATCATTCTCCCCATACACGACAATCTTGGGAAGGCCGTGGATTCACGCAATGAAGGCTGTTCCGTCCACCCTACATGTAAAAGTTAAATTTTCTACCGACCATGGAGTTGCCATGGTATGAGGAAACCAGCAAATGGCTAGGCAGTGCCTGGTCGCCACGGTCAGGTGGAAAGGCGAGTAGGTTGAATAGAAGGAAACCACTGAAATAGCATCTTCATAACAATTACAAAAGCCCCGAGAAGAAGTAGGGGCAAGTTGTGCCGAGGAGCTTTTGAAGGTCAAAATTTTTCCAGACACTGAAAGGTATTTTCAAATAGGGACGAACATGAAAGACTGGGATAAGGTAGAAATATTGTTATTCCTTTTGTAGAATATGGATGTCTTTGCATGGAGTCCGTATGAAGTGCCTGGAGTAAACCCCAAGTTCATTGTCCATAAGCTCAACGTGGACTCGTCATTCCCCCTGAAAAAGCAAAAGCCGAGAAGAGCATCGAAAGAGCATGTTGACGCAGTCAAGTTGAAAGTCCAGAGGCTGAAGGAAGCTGGGGTGATAAGAGAAATATTCTTCCCGGAATGGTTAGCAAATACAGTGGTAATGAAGAAAAAGAATGGCAAGTGGAGGGTTTATGTGGACTTCACAGACTTAAACCGGGCATGCCTGAAAGACTCGTTCCCAATGCCAAAGATTGATCAATTGGTACATGCTACATACGGACACCCGAGGATGAGCTTCTTGGACGCCTTTCAGGGGTATCATCAGATTGCCCTAACACCCGAGGACCAAGAAAAGACAGCATTCATTTCCCCAGATGCAAATTATCACTATAACGTAATGCCATTTGGGTTGAAGAACGTCGGAGCCACGTACCAACGGATGATGACAAGGATGTTCTGAGAAAAAATTGGGTGCACGGTAGAAGTATACATCGATGATATGGTAGTGAAGAGTAAACAGGAAGCACGGCATGTAGAAGATCTTCGGGGAGTGTTTGAGGTGCTCCGACAACATAAGCTGCGCCTAAATGCTGAGAAGTGCACTTTCGGTGTGGGGGCTGGTAAGTTCTTGGGGTATCTGATCACTAATCGGGGGATAGAGGCCAAACCCGACCAGATCGAAGCCGTGAATCGCCTCAGGCTGCCGAGCAATCCCAAAGAAGTGTAAGTATTAACCGGGATGTTAGCCGCACTTAATTGGTTCATTTCCAAATTTGTTGATCGCTGCAGACTGTTTTATCAGCTTCTAAAGAAGTGGAAGAGATTTCAGTGGGATGAGGAGTGTGACAAAGCCTTTCGAGATCTGAAGGAGTATCTGACACAAGCGCCCATGTTAACGGCCCCAGATTCCGGAGAAGATTTATTCATGTACCTCTCAGTGTCCAATCATGCCGTAAGCGCTCTACTGAGGGAACGAGGAATACAACAACCGGTGTATTACATAAGCAAAACCTTGGTAGATGCCGAGACGAGATATCTACCTTTGGAGAAGTTAGTATTGGCCCTAGTGCACGGCACAAGGAAGCTACCGCATTACTTTCAGGCTCATACTATGTTCGTCCTGACCGAGTATCCCTTACAGTTGTTGTTAAAAAGGTTAGACTTCACTGGCCGAATAGCTAAGTGGGGGACTCGGCTAGGTTCCTTCGAAATAAGGTACAGGCTGTGAAGCTCAGTGAAGGGGCAGGTCCTTGCTGATTTCGTTGCAGGGTTCTCTCCTAAGAATGATGGGAAGATAATCTGTAATGTAGAGAGTCGCCCGTGGAACGTTTTTGTGGATGGCGCTTCTAGTGCTATAAGGGCCGGAGCCGGAATTGTCATAATCACTCCGGAGGGTATACGACTAGAGCATTCCTTCAGATTGGGGTTCAAAGCCTCTAATAACGAGGCTGAGTACGAGGCCTTTCTTGCCAGATTGAGGACCGTTTTATGCCTGGGCGCATGAGATGTGGAGATTTATTCGGATTCTCAGCTGGTTGTGTATCAGATCTAGGGAAGCTTTGAAGCTCGGGATTCTCGGATGAAAGCCTATCTGAGCGCAGCAAAGCAAATCATTAGCAAGTTTGGAATAGTGAAGGTGGCCCAGGTTGGCTGGGCACAAAACAGGCACACTAACTCACTAGCCACGTTGGCCTCGTCACTGACTAAGGAGCTTCCTCGGCTTATCAAAGTAGAACTTATAAGAGAGCTAAGTATCGATATGGAAGATAATTGTATCTCGACCGGGGTCAACGTCACCGTGATTTCAAAACCTAGGCCATGTTGGATGGACCCGATCATTGACTTTTTGGCCGAGGATAGAGTTCCGGACGATGAAAAGGAGGCCAAAAAGATTCGTCGGGTGGCTTCCTGGTATTGGTTGTCAGCAAATCGCAAATTGTACCAGAGGTCTTTTGGAGGTTCGTACCTTTTATGCTTATATCTTGAGAAAGTAAATGAGCTTCTGTCCAAGCTGCATGACGGGGTGTGTGGTAGTCATGTTGGGGGGCGCTCGTTAGCACACAGAGCAATGACTCAAGGATTTTGGTGGCCGCAGATGCAGAAAGATGCAGCGGAATATGCGCGGAAATGTGAACAATGCCAAAAACACGCTCCTCTGATCCATTAGCCAGTAGGTCATTTAAACCCCGTCAATAGTCCATGGCCGTTTGCACAATGAAGGCTAGACATCTTCGGCCCATTCCCTCGAGCAACAGGGAACCGCCGATTTGTGTTGGTGGCGGTTGATTATTTCATGAAATGGGCGGAAGCTGAGGCCCTGGCAAATATCCGGGATGTAGACGTGAAGAAGTTTGTCTGGAAGAACATAGTCACGAGATTCAGGGTGTCGGACTCATTGATATTAGACAATGGGCTACAGTTTGACAGCAAAGCTTTCTGAACCTTTTGCAGCGATCTCAGCATCAAGAACAGGTATTCTACTCCGGCGTATCCCCAAAGCAATGGCCAAGCTGGGGCAACTAACAAGACCATTTTGAACGGGTTGAAGAGAAGGTTGGATGGGGCAAAGGGAAGATGGGCTGAGGAACTACCTAACGTTTTGTGGGCTTACCATACAACCCCCAAAAGGTCCACAGGGGAGACTCCGTTCTCCTTGACGTATGGAGCAGAAGCCGTAATACCGACCGAAGTAAACTTGTGCAATGCATGGGTCGTAGGATTTGACCCCGTCCAGAACGATGGTTTAATGCTGGAGCACTTGGATTGGTTGGAAGAGTGCTGAGAAGCAACAACAGTATGGCTCGCAGAATACCAGCAGAGACTTGCCCAACGATACAATCGAGATGTAAAAGCTAGGGAATTCAGTGCCGGAGACTTGGTGCTGAGAAAAGTTGTGGGAAACATGCGGGACGTAGGTGCAGGGAAGTTAGCTCAAACGTGGGAGGGACTGTACAGAGTTACTGCCATTACAGGCGCGTGAGCGTACTATTTAGAAGACCTTGACGAGAGGCCACTCCCTCGGCCATGGAATGTCCACAACCTAAAGAAGTTTTACCAGTGACCATTCGTGCACGGAAACATAAGTCTAAATCTTGTACACCACTCTAGTCAATATAATGATGAAGTTCCTTGTTGCAGTTATATTCAATTTCATTATTGCACATTAAGTATAAATTAATTGCATATTTAGTATTAATGGATTACGTTAAGGACAGAAACCTCATTCTTGGTTCGATCAATATCACCGAGTAGGTGGAAATCTTATTCTTATAAAGAAAATTCTAAGGACAGAAACCTCTTTCTCGGTTCGATCAAAATCACCGAGTAGGTGGAAACCTTATTCTTATAAAAAATTCTAAGGACAGAAACCTCATTCCCGGTTCGATCAAAATCGCCGAGCAGGTGGAAACCTTATTCTTATAAAGAAAATTCTAAGGACAGAAATCTCATTCTCGGTTCGATCAAAATAACCGAGCAGGTGGAAACCTTATTCTTATAAAAAAATCCTAAGGACAGAGATCGACCTTACACTCAGTTCGATCAAAATCGCTGAGCAGGTGGAAACCTTATGCCAAAACATAAGGCATCTTGTCGTTCATCTTCTCAAGAAAGCAAATATGTGTTGTGTAAAACACACAATATATGGGCGCTTGATTTATCCCACCGTGCAAATCATCCCCGACCATACATGCAAGAAGATAAGTGGCAACAACAAAAAGGAGGGGAAGAAAACAACACGGAACAAAGTAATAACCAAGCATTCATGGGCATGATCAAAGTAAACGCATGATGAATAAATCATCATCCAAATAAAGTTAACAGAAAAATAGAATCAATGTTTCGTCACCAAACTTGGCAACTGCATACGAGTCATCCTCGGGAAATAAATAAATTGTTCAATCACCATAGCTCGGTGACATAGGCAAATTTACTGAAAAAGAAATAAGTATTAAAAGGCAATAAAAAGAAATAAAAGCATTGAAGAGTCGGTTCGGCAAATAAGTTGATGGAACGGAGGGTCCGGTCTAATCTGCTGCATTGGTCTGCTATTGGTTGGCCACGGGAAAATGCAAGTCCCCACCGGGCTGATCTTGGGCACTTGGGATGCTGGTGGCTTCTGTCTCATCTGGGCTGCTGCATCTCCCGGGCTCGGTGTCTGAAAGATCGGTTATGTCAACTACAAATTGCTCAGCTTCCTCTACGGGAGCCTCGGGTTCAACAGGTTCCTCGGGCTGTGCGGGTTCTTCTTGAACGAGAACTTCTTCTTGGACTGGCTTGTGAGCGAGCTCTCGGAGACACCGGGACACACGCTCCATTGACTCATCCCTCAATGGTGTAAGCTCGTCCGAGCAAGTGTATCGCCTACCCAGTTCCTTAGCTTCACCAACTATAAACCTCAGCGGAAGGAAGTTTGCATGTCGAACATCTATGTATGATAGAAGGGTTCTATCAACCAAGAGCATCTGTTTAAAAGATTGCCAGGTGGAGTAAACCGGTTCGACTCCAAGGATTAGATGTAATGCCCAGAGCTGCCCGTCCCAATGCACGTATATCTCGGACCGAAGAATGAAATTCAGGTCCCTGACGTGAACTGTCCTGACGTCCAGGACAAACACTTTATCCTCTACAAAGAAAATATATATTTATACATTCATACAAGAAAACGAGATACAATGTTAGTGACCAAATAGATAAAACTACCACAAGTAGAAAAACGGTTAAGTGAGAAATTGGTACAAACCCACTTCACGTCGTGAGAGGGGGTAAGGGATTTCTCTAGCAAACCAATTGTCGTGCACCCGGACGAACTCCTTAGCTGAATTTCTATTTGAATCAGGTAGACATGATATTAGCCGTACCCGTGTATCTCTAATTTTTAAGTAATAATTTGTATTTTTGTTCCCACAAAGACTGTACATGTGATTTATATCATGGTGGTCCAGTTTCAAATCAAATGTGTGGTTCAACCTACTGACACAACTAACTACCCGGTAAAAATTGGGTGGGAGTTAGTCGGGGCACAGCCCATAATACCTAAGTGTGTTGACTAAAAGAGGGTCTACGGGAAACCTGACCCCGCCCTCTAGAATTGCCATAAGGGGGAAGAAAGTAGTATCGTGCCCTTTGTGGAGAGCAATTTCGCTCTCATGGCAGTATGCCACTTCCACATTATTGGGGATCTCAAACTTTTGCCTAAAGGTGGCTAAAGATGCCAGGGTATCTAGAAGAAAAGTGAAACCCATTTCAAAGCCTAATACTGTAGGAAGAAACTCGAAGAAAGAAACTGAAGTAAAAGGAAGGGGTAGAAAACTTACTTTGGGCTCTAAGGAAGGAAAGGTCTCTGGATTGGTGAGTAAGCACTCAAATGAATGCTTGGCAGAGAGTAAGCTCAGGAAGAGGAGAGTAAAAAGTGAAAGAAAATTCTGATAAGAACTATTTATAGAGGCCAAAGAGGACAGAGAAACGTTTAATCAGCAATAAATAGGCACGATTAACGTAAAACTCTACGAATGCCAATGGTAACCGACACGCGTGTCACCTCGGTTCATGAACCGTCAGGTAATAATGACAACTGAACCTAGCGCTCCAAAATAGCACGTCTTTTGAGAGAGCATTAATGGGACGCCGTAACCGCCCAAGTTTCTACTTGTTCATCTCCCAAAACAAGAATGCCTTTTCGGTTCCTTGATTCTTTTCGGTAGCTGGGCATGAATCAAAGGGGGGTTAATGTAATGCACCGAGGTTCCCGAACCCAATTGGGCCTTGGAATTAGGCCCAGCAGTGCGGCCCACACTCTCAATCCCTTTTACTCTACCCTCACAAACTACAAGTCCAAGTCTCATCACCTAACCATTGCTCAGCGTGAAATGCCCGAATAATAAAGAAAGACTGAAATCCGAACACGCCATAGCATGCTCAGCAGTTTCCAGGAAACATCACTACCGAGCATATTCACTTGAGTTGGAACCAAGTTCCAAGGCCACACTCGCCACACTCCACTCTCACCTAAACATCCACTTACGACAGATGATATTAGACCTTCAATTGCACTATCTATGGCAGTAATCATGATCTTTCCACTAATTTAGAGCTATAAATATGAGAAGTTGGGGAAGGAAAATGGGGGTTGAGAGGTCCACAAAAAAAGATAGAGAGTAGAGCAAAACAACAATTCAGAAAGAGAGAGGGTAAACTACATTAAGTCTCTGTGCCGAGAACGACCCAAAGTAGGAAATCCTAAGCCCACCTTATAAGTAAGTTGTGAGCCCAAGTGAGGTCAAACCTAACAGCCTCATTTCCGGTGCGCACAAAGGGTATCTTAGTAATTTTTGAGAGTTTTGGGGGGTATTTGGTCATTTTTAAGTTTTAGGGGGCATTTTGGTAATTTTATTATATTTAAGGGTATTTCGGCAATTTAAGAGGTTTTAGGGGTATTTTTGTTATATATATTGGTCGATTATTAGGTAAGTCGATGGGGTTGGGTTGGGTTGGCTACGACCATATATAATGTTGGTACTACTTAATGTGAAACGGAACCACTAAATGTGAGGAAAAAAAAAAAAGGCTCTGCTGACTTAAATGAGGCTGACACTTTTCACTATGGTCAAAATAATAAACTATCAAAAACAAAATTATTTGTTTAAAATTTTTAAAAGGGTTAGGCTGTTCTTTTTCGGTAAAATTGGTTAATTGTTCTTAATTGTTTTTAACTTTACTATAAGTAATTTTTGTTGTTGGGCTAATTTTTTTGGGATGTTTATTTTGTTTTAGATTTTAGATCTAAAATTTTTTAATAGTTTTTTAAAACGAGGAAAATGCTAGCGCTACAATTTTTTTTTTTTTTAAATTGCTATTGTGATAAACAATTATTAGTAAGTAAGAAAGTGACTTTAGTGGTGGGCCCAAAAGTAAAATTATAGTCAGATGTGATATTGGTATTGTCCAATGTGACAACTGAACTATCAAATGTGAGAAACAAAGGGTATCATTGTCTGTGACAAAAGTACGGTCTGAAGTGATGTTGGTACTACCCAATGTAATAACAAAACTGTCAAATGTGAGAAAAAATAGTGTACCACTAAATGTGATAAAAATACAGTCAGATGTGATATTGATATTGTCTAATGTGACAATGAAACCATCAAATGTGAAAAAAAAAATAAAGGAACCACCGAATGTGACAAAAGTAAAGTCACATATGATGTTGGTACTGCACAATGTGAGGATGAAACCATCAAATGTGAGGAAAAAAAAATAAAGGAACCACTAAATGTGACAAAAGTGCTGTCAAATGTGATGTTAGTACTGCCGAATGTGACAATGGAACCATCAAATGTGAGGAAAAAAAATAAGGGAACCACCAAATGTGACAAAAGAACAATCACATGTGATGTTGAAACTATACAATGTGAGAATGAAACCGTCAAATGTGAGAAAAAAATAAATGAACCACCGAAATGAAAGTACAGTCACATGTGATGTTGGAACTACATAATGTGAGAATGAAACCATCAAATATAAGAAAAAAAAAAGGGAATCACTAAATGTGAAAAAAGTAGTGTTAAATGTGATGTTGGTACTGCCGAATGTGATAATAGGACCATTAAATGTGAGAAAAAAAATAAGGGAACCACAAAATGTGACAAAAGAATAGTCACATATGATGTTGGAACTGCGCAATGTGAAGATGGAATTATCAAATGTGATGTTTGGATAATTTGGTATAGCTGGTTGCCTACTAGTGGATACCTTATTCAAAAATGAGGGGAGGTATGGTAGAATTACCCTAAAAAATAATAATAATACTAATTACCTCCCACTTTACAAAAACAAAAACAATAAAAAAAAAAAAAAAAAACTTAGTTACATTATTTTAGATTTTGTATCATAATTAAGTTTCTTAATTAAATTCAACGATGTGATTGCATTGACTAATGCAATAGAGATTATGTTATCATTCCCCAAGGATAATTAGATTCAAACATGTGCTTCATTAGTTAATGCAGTCATATGATAGAATTCAATTGAAAAATCTAAAATAAACACTTAAGGAATTACACTTATCTTTGCCAAAAAGAAAAAAGAAAGACAAAGAGATATGGAAATCCAATTTGCTACCTCATCCAGAAATTATACATTTTGAGTAGTAAAAGCCAACAAGCATGGACACACTAAAATATCTGTTCCGTGTCCAACATATTTCCATATTAGACATGCTGAAGATACTCTAGATGCATGTCCTTAGTATATTAAGAGAAAAAAAAAAATTAATTTGATTTCAGATATAATTTCGAAGATTTTGATAGATGTTATTTATTTAGATATGATTTCAAAGATTTTGATAGATGTTATTTATTTAGAAAACTTGAAATAAATAGATGGTATTGTGCCCTAATTTTTAAGAATTATGGCATCGTCATGTCTATTATATGAGTCTGACTCCCCTCCCATTTTCTCCCATTTTAATATAGATAAGCAACACTTGGCTTAGAGCACTCATAGCAAAAGCTATTTTTAGCACCACAAACTACAAATATTAAGCTGCAACAGTGGAGCAATATCTAAAAATTTTAGCTGTTGAGCTACAGTGCACATCCATCTATAGATGTGCACTGTAGCTCAAAGGTAAACCCAAATAATATTTTTCATCCTCCTTTTGCATTAAAATATTGTTTTAATTCACCCAACACGTTTTACTCTTGTCTTTCTTCATTGAGCTTTAGACACCTCTCTCTTCTCATTCTCCCTCATTGAGCTTCTTTAGCTTCTCTCTCTCGTGCCTCTCTGAGTAACTTGCGTCGTGTCACTGGATGGATCATGGCACTAGGTAGATCGCCGTGCTGCTGGGTAGATCACCGCCATGCCTCTAGGTAGATCGCCGTCGTGCCTCCCCTCTTTGGGTGGATCGTGGTCGTGGGTTGCTAGATTTTGTGGTGGGTTCGGGTGTGGATGAGTTTGCAGTTGGCTTGTGTTGGCTTTTGTGGTGGGTTCGGGTGTGCCGATTGGTGAAGAACATGGGTTTTGTGGGTTTGTGGTGGTGGATCGTGGCTGGTGGCAAATCGATAGTGGGTTTTGCCATGGATTGGTTGTGAGTTGGTGGCTGGGTTGGCTTGAGTGGTGGTGTTGTGAGGGGCTGTGGGTTGAAGAGAGGGAACAGAGGGAGAAGACGGAGATAAAGATGAATAGTGAGAAAAAAATAATAATAAATAGGTGTTTGTGGATATATATTATTTTATTATGATATTTATATTATTTTATTGTGTTGAAAGCTAAAATAGATCCACTGCTACAGCATGTGTGTAGGTAAAATAGATAAAGTAACTTTTTGTGGTGCTAAATAGCTAAAATTATTGCTCCACAGCTGTGGATGCTTGGCTTATAAAATAACCAATAGTTAAAAAAAAAAAAAAAAAAAAAAAAAAAAAAACCACATTCTGATTTCTTTCTAAAGAAATCAGCATCTGTTTATCCAAACCTAGACTTACCCTAATAATCCTCTCTAAAGAAAGACTTACACTGATAATTAAAGAAGTTAAATTCAAATATCTGTTTTTGGCAGGGAGTTGGAGCAGGTTTGTATGGGTAAATTAGGAGCTATGCAATTGGGCAACTAACACTAACAGCATTGGTGGAGATATCATATCAGGCGATTGTAATACTATCTCTAATTGACTATATGAAATTAATGCAACCAAAAAAACAAAGTCTTTCAATTAGAACCCTAGACAACATAGCCCGAACCTGAATAAAATGTTGTGACTTTTGAAATTGTAGTAGCTAGGTAGAGTTCATTCCACATGAACAGTATCAAAAAACGAAGTACAAAGGAGCAGGCCTTAAGTAAGCAATAAAAATCAAAGTTGAGCGAGCTTTTACTCTAATGTATTTTTATTGGGTAATAACTTGCTAGTGTTGCACACAATGACATTTTAATAAACACCACTATTTTATTATTGGCCCCGTTAGATGGGGTATTAGAAGTTTTTGTGGTTAATATTCTCATGTAATATTCTTGTTTTGGTTAGATGGGGTATTTGGAATTTCCTCTTTTGTATATAAAATTTTTTTGTGGTTAATACTCATCTACTCTGGTGTTGTTAGGATTCGTAATTGGGAATTCTTGAAATATATTTATGATTTATTTTTAACTTTATATATATATATATATATATATAAACACACTTTTTAATTTTTGAATAGCCCTATAAAGTCAAAAAAAAAAAAAAAAAAACAAACAAACAAACAAACTGATGGCAAAATCAATCCGCACTTCCCATTAAAAAAAAAACCTTCCCATGCTGTTCCACCTAGCACGGATTTTCTAACATATAAGGTGGGGATGGATTTTGATTTCCAGCTTGAAATAATGTCTTTCAAGTCGATCACAATTTTAGTTCAAATTCACCCATTTGTATGGACATGTGTGCAAAATGGTGTGTGTCATAGGTTTTACTATTTTTCATACACATTCTCTAGTAGTATTTTCAAAAAACTTGTGTTACTTCTCTCCTAATACTCTCATTGTCATCATTTTCCTTTATATTTAACTGTTATCTCCTTAATGTCAAAGCAATTTAATTAGGATTGGTAAAATATCTCTGACCCTCCTTGAGCCTGACCTGCATCGCTAATATCTCGTACGGGTTTTTCTAGCCTCGAAGAAGAGATGGGATAGGAATGGGGAACCCATGATCCAACCTCATTGCCAATTCTTGAAAGAAGAGTCAGTAGGTGCACACCGCACTCACTTCAAAATTTAATAGGAACTAGTTGCTACCTAAGCTCAGTGTCCACGTACTCTCCAACATTGAGGTATGAAACCTGTTAGGACATATATAAGAATTGTTAGAGACATATGTTATGTAAATTGGCTAATCCTTGCAAATCTGTCCAAGAAACAAGTGAAGAAGTGTTGTTCATTAAAGCTCGATAGATATCTCGACAAAATCATATCTATCAAGGTTTAATGTTGAAGCTCGACAACAGCTGTATCAGTCAAGAATTACAAAATTAGAATTTCCAGATTTGATTTCACACATATCCTTGAGTATTTGTGTAGGGTTTCTTTTCTCATAACCCTAGACATATATAAGGATAATTTAAGGGCCGTCAGATTTGATGCAACTTGATGCAAAGTGATAATACATACATATTGTGATCAAAGATAATTTTGCCTTAGTTTATCATATTCTCTATAGAAACTATTGCGTCTTTACGCCAAGGGTTTTGTGACCAAGGAGCTTCTTGATATTCATTGTTGGATGAACTGAAGAACTTTGTAGTCAATATTTTCCTTAAGTTGATGTGTTAGTCACGTGCTGAGATTTGTGCATTATTGGTTAGTCATGTACTGTGAGTCGTGCATTGAAATGAGAGATTGCCGCTACATTACAAGTTCAATTGGATATTAGGGTAAGGGTTCAATTGTAGGTTTGTATTAAGTACTGGGTTCCTTTTACTTGTAACCGTTTGTTTTGATAATAGTGAATTTTTGAGAGTGGTTTTTTGAGAGTGGTTTTTTGAGAGTGGTGACCTTAAATTCACTCGATGGAGTTTTGCCTCAGTGGTTTACTCCATTTGTAAACAAATCACATATGTCAAATTTATTTTTCGCTGCATTTAATTTGGTGATTTATTTGTGCTACCATGCTTATTGAATGCAATTGAATCTAATTAATTCACTTGCTTAATTAATTGATTAAGTTATCAAATGGGTCAATACATTCTTGGCTTATCATAACTTCTAATTCTGCAAAGGACAATGCTTATCACACTTACTATTGCATATTCATTGTGCACTACCACGTGGCATAAAATCATGATTTCACAAAAGTGATTTCAATTGAAACTGTGAATTTGTTATGTTCAAACACGATTTCATCATTTCACAATTTTAACTAAAATTGTGTTTTCAAAACATCCTTTCAAAGAGAGTATAATAAACAAAGTATATAATGATAGTGAGTAACAAGATTTTCCTTTTTGTAAATTATGGAACAAGCAATGAGAATCTCTACATTAACAAACTCAGAATCTCAAATTAATTTCTTCTTGATGTTTTGGTCTCTCTCTCTCTCTCAAGTGTTTTCCCCTTTGCTTTCTATTAACATTTTTGTTGTCGTCGGCAAATTTTTTCTTTTAATAATTGTTGTCAAATAAAATCTTAATCTATTAATTAATATTGGAAATGATTTAACAATTTCTTGGTAAAGATACAAAACAATATCGAGCTCTGGCAATATGATCTAGTTCCAAATTTCCGTTCATCCCAACCCAAACCAACACTAAAATTTATGTGATTTTACAATATTCTTACATTCATAGAATTGCAGCAATTTTCAGTGTTAGAAAAATACAGAGGCGTACAATGATATAGCAAACTCTAATTCTGAAGGAACAAATATATACCTCAAACAAACGAGTTCAAAAAAGGGCAAAAGACAGTTCAAGTTAGCCTCCGTTTTATGGATTACGCCTTACAAAAATATCTCATTTAAAACTGTAATGAATAAGAAATATGATTGATAATCAAAAAACACAATACAAAGCTGAGCTAAGAGCCAAAAGGCTCAGCACTGTTTCAATGCAGAACATTTTCTTTACAAAAAAGAACAGTACTAAAACAAAACAGAAGATCTAAATTTTTGTTTTTGTTTTTTTGGATGAATAACACAACAAAACTCAATCTATGCAATAACATGGCCAACAATAACCGTAATATCATCTCTCTTTCCTCCGTTGTGCTTCAGTCCAGCCAGCCGAGCAGCTTGTGCAAATGGGCTATCGACATTTTCATCCATGGAATTGAACAATGCCAAGTGTGCAATAGTGGAAGCCAACTTCTGTGTGTTTACACCTTCCAAAGTTCCCTTACTGATAATATCTTCGATTTCTGCAGTGAACATATTGTCTAGAAGCCCACCAGTTCCAAGAACTATAATGTCTCCAGGTAATAAACGTTCCACTGTTGTTACAATAGCTGAACGTGGCTTATCACATGTCATGCTATTTCCCAACTGGTACGGATAGTTAAAACCATGTTGTTGTATCAGCGATTTGTACACACATTTACTGTTCCTGAAAATCATAAACCCACTGTTTCCCACGTTGATAGCACGTAAATAATAATCCCTGAAAGTCACAATACAAGCCGTGGATGAACCCATAGCCTTGGTATTCAAGAAACCTTCCTCCAAAGCTTGTCTTAGGTCCACGATACGATTGAGTGGTGGTTGTTGCCTTTGGACTGCGGTCACAACATTCGACATCAGTTGGCGTGTGTATTTTCCAGCGTCTACGCCATATCTAGCCTAACCACCAACACCGTCAGTCACGCCAATAGTGTTTTTCTCCACAAAGATAAAGTGAGCGTTGTCGCCTTGAGATTAAGGATTTCCTGCTTTGTCCTTAGGGGTATAGTGTGAACCAAAACTCATCCTCATGCATCCTCTTCCTTGTTCCTGCAGCACAGGAATTAACACCACTTTTCCATCAACATGTTCTTTCTTAAAGATCATGTTGGATCCAAATAGAGAAAAAACCGACGAGAAATTTTGGAGTTGTAGAAGAGATAGAAATTATAGGTAGGGTTTGAGTTAAAATTATATAGACATAAGAATTAGAAGATATTATAAATTGTTGCTCCTCTCTACTAGTTTTAGTCGGAATAAGTGTTCCTGATATTTAGATAATGTTCCTAATATTTAGCCAAAAAATATAAATAGATAATGTTAATGTGTTTTTAATTGGACCGGTTAGATTGAGTTTATTCTTTTATTTATATGAGGTTTTGAGGTTTGTATTTTCACAGACTCTTGTTCTGTTGGGATTCTGAAATCTTCAAATCAATTTAAGATATATATATATATAAAATAAAAAAATAAAAAATCTCAACCTTTTGTTTTTGTTTTTGTTTTGTTTTTTATTTTGTTTTTATTTATTTATTTATTTTTTTTATTTTTTTTTTGTTTTGTTTTTACCTCGCAATATAAACTATAAAGTCAAAAATAGAGAAACTCTAATTAAAATGGAGAAAAATAGCAGTCGGTGGGTCACCGCACTTAAATGGGAATGCTACGGGTCCAATACTCTCCAACGGTCATATTACAAGTTTGTAGTAAAGTGGTGTGACAAAGTGTGTTTTCATAAACTTTTTGTACTACACTCAAATTAATTTCTTTTTTCTTGTGGTCTGTATCCCTGTTTTTCTCTTCCTCGAGTGTTTTCCTCTTTGTTTTCTGATAACGTCTTCTTATTGTTGTCAAATAAGAGTTTTAGGGTCTATTTGGTATATGTGTTTAAAAACATGTTTTCAGTTTTTAAATAATATTACACGTATTTCTACGCACTTTTTCACTCACATGTATTTTCAAAAAATACAAACAATTTTACTAGAACAACGTTACCAAACAGCCCCTTAGTCTCTTAATTATTTGGAAATCTATACGATTTTTGTGACTATTATATATGCTAAAGATTAATGGATTATTGTTTAATTATGTTTTCAAACTTTCATTTAATATGGTTTGTGGAATTATATATGCTAAATATTAATTATGCCTGAATTTTATAATTTTTTAAAAATGAAAATAAAAAAAGAAAAGAGAGAGAGAGAGAGAGAGAGTTCATGTTGGACCTAAACAAGAAAAAACATAAGAGCAAGCTTAAAAGCCCACGAAAACATAAGAGCAAGCATAAAAGTCCACGAAAATGTCATTTTTGGAGGTGTAGAGAGGAAGTAGAAAAAACCTACGGTTTTGGTTATATATATCATGTAATCTCTTATGGAAGGAATGATAGAGAGACAAACTCATCCTGCCCCGAGAATATATATATATATATATATATATATAGAGAGAGAGAGAGAGAGAGAGAGAGTTACATCTAGTGTAACTTTAAGTAATGTTGTACCATTTAACATTTTTTAATTGGATGCGAATTTTGATAAATTTACCGTTAGATTACTTTATCTTTATCTATTCTCCATACTTGCAAAATTTCAAGGTGATAAAAGATTAATAGTCATGTCATCAATTAATTGTTAAATTCAAGTTTTTATAGTTTAAAATAATACATAAAAGATGGGTTTATGAATTGAATAGTAAATAACATCTAGTTCACATGAATTTTGTAGTTTAAAATAATATTATTGAAAGTTTGTCTCAACTCTTGATCTCGAATCATCTTCATTAAGTCACCAAGTTCGTTGAGCACAATGTCGTCTCAGTTAATTCATGCCTGAAAGTTCAAAAACGTGTACAAAAACACTTTTGAACGTTTAGACCCCCAAAAACCAATTTAATCAACACAAGCAATATGTTAAACAACTAGTGTGCGGAAACTTAACATATGCTATAACATGGAATTGATTAAACAACTATCTAAGCCACAACAAAATAAACCACAGCAGATAATGTAAAGGCAGAGATAGAGGGGAAGGAAGATGCAAACACAGCGATAACACCAGATATGTTATCGAAGAGGAAACCGAAGACCTCGGCGAAAAACCTCTCCGCCGCCCTCCAAGCGGTAATCAATCCACTAGAAAATACAGTTGGGATACAAGGACAGCAGTAGACCCTCCAAGCCTAATCTACCCAATGCACCTAAGCCCTCCAAGCTTCTTGCTCCAACGAGGTTGCGCCGAACCTTTTTCTTTTCTAGCTTTCCGGATTCCGCTACTACACCGTAGCATCAACCAATGAATATTGGCTCCTTCCTAACTGCTTCCCAGAACTCCAAACGTCTGTCTCACAGAGATGATAATGGTGAGAACCAGGTTTGGTATAATGGCCTCTCAAGGATTTGACAATGGAGAGGAAGAGAGTGAGGGATTTTGATGAGACTCTAAGGTAGAGATTGTGGGTGAAACAATCTGGTTTTTCTTTAGGGTTTCTCTCTCAAAATTCTCTCTGGAAGCTCTCTTTCAAACGTGGGTTAAAAGGGTATTTATACTGGAGAGGAGTGGAATGCGAAACGTCAGGTTTTTTTCCAAAACAGGGGTGGCTCGCGGCTTGACCTCGCGGCTTGACTAAGTCGCGAGTTCCAGTCGCGAGTTAACCGTATGGCCAGTTGTCATGTTTTGTCCTGTAGTGCTCCAGCTAGCATGACTGTTCATCTTCCAGCATGCTTGGCACGTGTGCATCTTCTGGCGGGTTGAAGCCGCGAGACCAGTCGCGAGTCCCAGCCGCGACACTCTGTTTTCTTGCACACTCTTGAGCAATCTTCACACTATCTCACTCACTACCCTTACAACAAACCCACCTAAATACAGGGTTACTAAATGCTGAATTACAAGCAAATTTGGCACGGAATAAAGCCAATTAGATGGTTGAATAAATTCAACCTTACAATCTCCCCCTTTGGCTATTCCGTGACAAAACCCTAAAACAGACTCTAGACTTAACATGTGAGTTGGGAACAGTTGATCAAAACTCACTCACACCTAATTCTAGAAGCTGTGAAGCACTTGAATCATATGAACATAAACTCCTGAAACACAACAATACACCATGATCATTGTAAGCAGAAAATTATAAATGCATATGAAACAGGCAATATGAGATCAAGCAGAAGATGGAGTTAATAAACAAACCATGGCTTGATCAACCAGGTGAACACCACAAGGTAGTGATCACAGTGTTCATTCACACTTGGAATGAACACAAGGACATACAAGTTAACAAGCACAAGGCAAGACACTTGTATGTACAACACTCAACCAATGCATAGCACACAAGGCATATGCATCTAGGAACAATCCTACAAGGGCACAAGAGTGACAGTACATAAACCACAATGCAGAACATTTGGATTTAAAATACTGATTTCACATAGCATAAAGGCTGCACTTAAGCATGGTACATACCACAAGGCCTACAAACTTATGCATAAAACATAAACCCTCAAAGCTTACAAAAGCATATGGGTACAAACACAACAAGTACCTGAATAACAACATCAAACATATATAAAAGTTTATCCAAGAGTATATGAAGAAAGTTAGAAACAGTTATACACCAAAACACAGTGTATCAAAACCAAAATAACCATAAGTTTTGAAGATAAGACGAAAAAAAAATTATGTGTGTGTGTGTATACTCCCCCTATCACTATGCACACTTCCCTTTGAACTTTTCTCCCCTTGAACTTTTCTCCCCCTTACTGAATGCTGAATGCTCTCCCCCTTTTTGTCACGAATAGCTAAAGACTCTCGTCCAGCTTTCGTTGAATCTCATCTAGCTGATTCTCCATAGTCTCGAGTCGCATCTGGACATGGTTGTTGGTGGAGTAAAGAAGTGCCACAAGCTCATCAACCCGTTTCTGAATATGCTCAAGAACACTGCCAACTCTGTCAGTAGGAGAAGCAGTTTGTGCGTGCGGAATACCAGCCGGTGAAGCTTCAGGAACATCACGAGATGCAGATGTGGTATGTGCTGGTGTCTCTGAGTCAGGGGCAAATGAAGGACCCGGAGACATGTGAGCATGTCTTGGTGATTTGGAGGAGTGACTTCTGCTCGCTTGAAGAGTGAGCAAAGAGATGGGACGTTGACGAGTCAACATTTTACCATCTGCAGGAGGAGTAATGCCGGCACTAAGGATGAGTTTCATGACGAGACTGCAAAATGGAATGATTCCTCGAGCTGTAGATCGACAAGCGGTCTTCCTCAAGTTGTAGTAGATGTGAGCACATATATCAATGGGGGCTCCGGTAATGAGATCACACAGAAATATAGCTCTCCCAAGATTGATGAATGTAGTGTTGGACAGTGGGTAGAGATTGGTGAACATGATCAACTTCAGTGTGGTCAACTCAGGTGCAAACTTTGCGGTGCTGATGGAAGTTCCTGCACTAGACACCTCATGATCATGTCCTAGGATTTGTAGAATTTCCCCAACCTCTGGATTTCGTTCATCATAGGGAGTTAAGTTCACATTTTGAGGTCTGGTGATGCCGAGAAGATCTGCGATGGAGTCTGGGGTAACACTAAACTCTGTTCCTCTGACCCAGAAAATGAGGATAGGTCCAAGATTAGATGCATTGGAGAAGCATTCCTTGACCAGCTCATCCATTGGATCATCAAAGTTTCCGAACAAGTTTGCCCAGTCTCGTTTCTCAAAGATTCGAGGGATGAAAGTAGTCCCTAAGGTGTTGAACTCTACTACCCGCTCCACTATAGTTGTTGACTTGTCAAACACATTTGAGTAGGCGTGTGAGTTCAGGGGAACTCTGAATCTATCCTCATTGGGATCTTGAGATGCTTGAGATGAAAGACGAGTCCTTTTAGCAACTGGGGTTGCTGGTTCGTCAGAAACAATGTCTTTACCCCTGGAAGATCGACGAGACATCTGCAAGAGAACAGGCCAACAGAAAAGAACCAAGCAACAATACCCCACAAAAGATTGTCAACAAGAGTCAGTATAAACAATATTGCAAAATAAACACCCAGACTGAATAGAGTGCAGACCCAACCAATCCTTCCAACAAAAGATACACAAACTAATACGTGCATCAAACTTGGTGAAAGTGCACCAAGACAAAGAAAGACATCACAAATGTCATTGAGACACGTTAACATGACCATGATATGCAATAAGAAACAACACATGAACAATTAGAACAGATAACATAAATCACTCCATCAGAGTCATGAACATGGGAAAATATTTCAATCATGAAGAGACCAAACATCCACACAGGAGCACGTGTTTGAGAGACAAACAGTAAGTTAACATGTCAACCCAGAAATCAAAACCAAACACCAACATCAATAATCAGGCAAATGTAAAGAGTAAGTCACATAGACACCAAACCCATTTCAGAACAGATTCTCAGATTCAATAAAAAGCAAATAATCAGAACAACAAAAAAAATAGTGATTGCACAGCATGAAAACAGGTGAGAACAAAGTCAAACGAGACACTCCATACCCATTACACAAAGAGATAAGTAAAACGAATGCAATACCAGTCCAAACAGCAACAGAAATATGCAGGAAACAGAAAATGAGATAGAGAAGACAAAACCCATACCTTTTCTTGATGATTTGGAGAAGAAATGAAGCACCAAAGGGTTTTGAAAAATGGATTCACGAAGAGTTTTGGGAGGAAACAACAGTTTTAAAAGGGAATGAACAGTTACAAAAGTTCGAGGGAAAACTGAAAGAGGTTTAAAAACTGCTCCTGTTTCTGCAAAACACGCGATTTTCGCGACTGGTTTAAGTCGCCACACAGTCGCCAGATCAAGCCGCCAAAACAGTCAAGAGGAAAATTTTGAAAAATTTTTCTAAGTGTTTTTCGCGACTGGAAGGTCTACCCGCGAGAGAGTCGCGAGCTGAGCCGCGAAAATCTCTGAGTGAATCTCGCGACTGGACCTTCCACTCGCAAACAAGTCGCCAAAACTGACCAGCGAAGATGCGACTGAGGATCGCGACTTGACACACCCGCGACTGAGCCGCCAAAACAGGGCAAAACTGTATTTTTGAAATTTTTCAGATTTTTCAGCAAAACACTTTCCAAAAACACCTAAAACACTCAAAAATCTTTCTGTGCCTGAATTAACAAAGATTGAGCATGTGAAAACACATTTTATCAAGTACAATCACACAAATGAATATGGCATTTATCAAACATAAACTTGTGTGTTGTGTGTGGATATCAACAATGAAATAGTCCTTTGTCTAATGTGAAGCTTCAATGATCAATTCAACCAAGGCATACACAATTAGCACTAGATCATGTGACCAATCTCAATTATAGAAATATGAATATATGACTTCCCACACAACTAGATAACATAACTTGGAGCCTTTCATTTGACTCCACTTTCAGCCATAACATTTGATCTTTTGAGGCAATCATCTCTCATTGTGAGAGGGATAAACAATACTTTTCTTTGAAGAACAGGCCTTTGGCCTTTTTGAAAAAGAATTTTACTTTTGATATGAGGTCGCTTACCCTTTTTCCTAGTCAAATACTAGAATGTGCGACAGGCTTTTGCAGCTCAATATCTCTTTTCATTTGGAGATTTAAAATTAGTGAGCTCTTTTTAGCAAAAAAATAAAAAATGGGAAGAGATATAGACACAAGTCTATGCATGTTTCAAGATCAACATAACCATTCACTAATCATTCATGACAAGTTTGAAGATCTATTTACAACAATCACATAGATTTCAAGATTTTTCCCAAAGTGAGATGGGTGCATGAAAACAAGCAATGCTCGAAAATGCACAAAGCCATTTGCACAAAGGTACAAGGCAAAACGAGTTTTTAAGACAAAACCCAACAAAGTCAATCAAGCTTTTTGATTTTCAAATTTTTTATGTAATTTTTGGATTTTTGACTCAAGAAACAAAAAGATTGATAAATCACATTTAAGAAATATTTACAAACAAACAACCAAAATCAAAAACAACAAGCATACCAAACAAACATAGTCACAAAGCATAGGAAGTATTAATGCATGGACATGTTGTAATGCTTATGCATGAGTACCCCTTTTCACCCATACGACACTTGCGTTAGGGGTGATTTCCTTAGAGGATTGGGTACGGGAGTTAGGGCTTTCAAACCTTCGTGAGAAGCTTTCCAAGCAGTTGGTGAATGCACCAATCATCTTCATCACGTTCATCATTCCGGGATCTCCGTTTTGCTCTCTAGGTTGATCTCCTGCCCACGTTCTCCTATCAACTCTTGGTCCTCCTGACCTTTGAGGAGTAGCACTGTTCTTTGCTCTTAGCTTTTGGCAATTTGGTCGAGTGTGCCCTTGAAGTCCACAGTAATGGCACACATACATTCCTCTAGGACCTCTTTGTGGTCGAGGACGTGACTTGGCACGAGACTCAGACCTGCCCACATACTGATTATGATGATTCAGCATCCGTTGGTCCACCACATTCTTCTTCTCCTCCACCTCGAGGTTCACACTAGTAGAGTCAGCTACAGCTGAATCTTTGGATTTCACAAACTTCACTTCTTTAGTGACATTTCCAGTTGAGCTACTTCCTCCGGTATATCCCAGTCCGGATTTGTCTGAGAAGCTCTTTTGAGATGATATAACATCATCAAGCTTCTTGGTGGTGACCCTCTCTATTTTTGCATTTGCTTGAACAACCTCATTCTCAAGGAATCTCACTTTAGTGTAGGCTTCGGACAGCTCACCATTAAGAGTTTCAATCTCGCATTTGGCCTCCCTATACCGGATTAGGAGACTTTTGTAGTCCTCCTCAGCCTTCTTCATCTTTCTCACTGCAGCCTTGGCCACCCTTGTGTATTCGCCAGATTTCTCCAACAGTGAATTGTAATTTTCTTGAAGAGTAGCTGTGCTTTCTTCTTCTTCAACTTCTGATTCTTCAACAATTCCTAGTGAGTCATCCTCACTATGTTCTCCAAGGTCTTGAACAAGCAAATTCAATTCATCCGAAGACTCAACATGAGCAATAGTCATGAAAGCTGAGTAGTTCCCTTCTCCATCACAGCTCTCCTCAGATTCTGAGTCGGACAAATCTGAATCACTCAAAGTCGTGGCGTACACCTTGCCTTTTGATTTCAAATAGTTAGGACATTCCCTCTTGAAGTGTCCATGCCCGTTGCATTCAAAACAAGTAACAGCTTGTGTGGATTGGGATTCTTTTCCATCTTTCCTCTTGAAATCCCTCTTCTCCCTTCCAGAATTTTGGAAATTTCTCTTATCATCAAATTTTCCATTGTTTTTGAATTTCAAAAACTTCTTGAAATTTTTAACAAGATAGGCTACATCCTTGTCAACCATATCTTCTCCTGACGAGCCTTGATCTTCCACCTTCTCATTAACGGTCTTTAGAGCAATGGATTTACCCTTCCGTTGATTTGGCAGCGACATTTCATAGGTCTGTAAAGAACCAACCAGCTCCTGCACCTTGATGTCGTCAAGATCCTTGCTCTCTTCAATGGCTGTCACTTTGGCACGGAAGCTTTCCGGCAATGATCGAAGGATCTTCCTTACAATCTTAGAATCCTCCATCTTCTCCCCCAAGTTAAACTTGCTGACAACCACTTCATTTAACTTCCCATAGAATGAGTCGAAAGACTCATCCTCACTCATCTTGAGCTCCTCAAACCGAGTGGTCAGCATTTGTAACTTGGTATCTTTCACCTTCTTCGTGCCTTCATAAGTTGTTTCCAGAATCTCCCATGCATCTTTTGCAATAGTAATGTGAGAAATCCTGTGAAATTCATCTGGAGACACACCACAGAAAATAGCATTTAGTGCTTTACTGTTAGCATTAGATGCAGTAAGTGCTGCCTTATCCCATGTGGATTTGGCTGCTTCAGGTTTGGTCCAACCTATCTCAACAGCATCCCACACGGATTCATCAATAGAGCATAAAAAGGCTCTCATACGAACCTTCCAAAATGCATAGTTACTTCCATCAAAATATGGAGGTGCATTAAGGGATTGAGACCTATCCATCTCAAAAAGAAAGGGAGTCAAGGATCACACAATGGTAATGAAACCAAACAGATGTGTACCCGCTCTGATACCAATTGAAAGTTCAAAAACGTGTACAAAAACACTTTTGAACGTTTAGACCCCCAAAAACCAATTTAATCAACACAAGCAATATGTTAAACAACTAGTGTGCGGAAACTTAACATATGCTATAACATGGAATTGATTAAACAACTATCTAAGCCACAACAAAATAAACCACAGCAGATAATGTAAAGGCAGAGATAGAGGGGAAGGAAGATGCAAACACAGCGATAACACCAGATATGTTATCGAAGAGGAAACCGAAGACCTCGGCGAAAAACCTCTCCGCCGCCCTCCAAGCGGTAATCAATCCACTAGAAAATACAGTTGGGATACAAGGACAGCAGTAGACCCTCCAAGCCTAATCTACCCAATGCACCTAAGCCCTCCAAGCTTCTTGCTCCAACGAGGTTGCGCCGAACCTTTTTCTTTTCTAGCTTTCCGGATTCCGCTACTACACCGTAGCATCAACCAATGAATATTGGCTCCTTCCTAACTGCTTCCCAGAACTCCAAACGTCTGTCTCACAGAGATGATAATGGTGAGAACCAGGTTTGGTATAATGGCCTCTCAAGGATTTGACAATGGAGAGGAAGAGAGTGAGGGATTTTGATGAGACTCTAAGGTAGAGATTGTGGGTGAAACAATCTGGTTTTTCTTTAGGGTTTCTCTCTCAAAATTCTCTCTGGAAGCTCTCTTTCAAACGTGGGTTAAAAGGGTATTTATACTGGAGAGGAGTGGAATGCGAAACGTCAGGTTTTTTTCCAAAACAGGGGTGGCTCGCGGCTTGACCTCGCGGCTTGACTAAGTCGCGAGTTCCAGTCGCGAGTTAACCGTATGGCCAGTTGTCATGTTTTGTCCTGTAGTGCTCCAGCTAGCATGACTGTTCATCTTCCAGCATGCTTGGCACGTGTGCATCTTCTGGCGGGTTGAAGCCGCGAGACCAGTCGCGAGTCCCAGCCGCGACACTCTGTTTTCTTGCACACTCTTGAGCAATCTTCACACTATCTCACTCACTACCCTTACAACAAACCCACCTAAATACAGGGTTACTAAATGCTGAATTACAAGCAAATTTGGCACGGAATAAAGCCAATTAGATGGTTGAATAAATTCAACCTTACAATGCCAATACTTGAGCATTGGAACATTCCACTTGAAGATTTCATATAATACCCAATTCATGGCGAAAAAGCAAAGCCTAAATAAGAGCTTGGGCTATCATCCATTGGCTTTCTCCAAGTCGTGTAACTTTCTCATTATGAGTTACAACCACTGATCCGTTATTATTGTGAACAATAAATGCAATCCCTACTGAGTCAGTTTGCTTGTAGGTAGATATTACCAGGTTGAGCTTCTGTCAAGAGCTTTCCTTCAACATACGTGCAGGCCGTAGTGTTCTTCCAAGCTACTTTAGCTTGTGGGAGCATTTCTCCTCTCCATTTTGTGTTCCTATAATTCTAGAGCATCCATGAAGCTGTTAAAAAAATTTCAAACTCCGGTGAACTCCCACTTTGCATTACTATACAACTTCGATGAAATCCAAGTACGTAAAACTTTTAGCTTTCTTAATATCCAAGAGGGCATGGAGGATTTTAATCCTTGACAAACAAAAACTCTACCAAACCTCAAAAGAACATAAACCCATATCAGAATTTGCTAAAGGAACAATGCATATACATAAGTGTACCATTA
Organism: Quercus robur; assembly: GCF_932294415.1. Classification (NCBI taxonomy): domain Eukaryota; kingdom Viridiplantae; phylum Streptophyta; class Magnoliopsida; order Fagales; family Fagaceae; genus Quercus; species Quercus robur. The sequence goes on along the minus strand of NC_065538.1, from coordinate 62,364,611 downwards.
GGATCAAGCTTGGGCGAGCTAACCAATACAATGCAAATGGAATGCAAGTAATGATCAGAAAAAGCAGCTGCTGATTGAATCTCTTTGACACTGATTTCAGTGCCTGCCAACAAAGCAGTAGGAATCACTGACCCTATTCTTCCCACGTACTAGTACAAATTTGAGAGTTCGTGTGAAGAGAGAGAGAGAGAGAGAAGCTTGATTTAATTTCTTCAAACATTTAGAAGTCTAAGATTAAGGGTGAGAATTGAGAAGTGGGAGTGGTTGCAATTCCGTGGTTTCTCACTAGTTTTCTAAATGAGGTTTAACACATACATAGGAAGAAGAAGCATACAATGTTAACGCGTTTTGTGTTTTGTTTAAGTAGACATGTGATTGAATTTTAAAATGAATACCTAAGGAACAATACCTAATTAGGTATTTTATCTAAGTTTTGCTCATATGAGTGTGTGGTGCTATTCTTTCTTTTAAACTTCAAGTAGAAAGCACACTTGTGAAACCATCACCTTCAGAATGTTGGGCAATGAAATGACTTTCAAGATGAAATCGAGAGGCATATTCAATGTAGTTTCTCAAATGATTTCCTAATCATTTTCCTAGAATCACACTTAAAATTGACTCAATAATGACTTTTCTCGACCTTGCTGCACAAGTAAATGAAGTCATTTCATGTGAATCTAAAAGCATTACAATTTCAAATTATTTTGGGAAAATTTTGTATGGCCTTATTTTTGAATTTTTAGTCCATTATAATGACTTCTATGTTAGGACTTAAGAAAGTTTTTTTATTTAGGACTGAAGAAAGTTTTTATTTTTATTTTTTGAGACTATTTGTGCATAAGTTATTGGACATGTAGTCCATAAGATGCATTATGTGTGATTTAGGTATGAGAACGATGTTCACATATAGAATATCAAAAGTTCTTTGTAAACTCATAAATATTAGTTCATAGTCTGTGAAATTTGGGCATTCCATCTACAAATACTGTAGCATGTCAATTATGATAATTTATCTTGATCGTGGAATTAGAGACTTTTGATTGATATGTTGATGTGTCTTAAGTGTTGGGGATATATTGGATTGGGCTACTATGAGATTTTTTGTTCTACTAGTTACTATTACTTGAACAAATAAATCTCACTACTTCTATTTTGGAGTGAGATCTTGTTCGGTTAATACCTTAGTATATTGGATAATCACATGTAGCGTGTTGGAAGCATTATTCCTCAAGAGGAAATTCTTAATCTTGAAAAAAGACACACGAAACATCCCCTTGTAAAAGATAATTGGAACTGATTACTTAGAGTATTATGTCTAATCATTTAGTAAGGAGTTACTATAATTTATATTCAATAAAGTTAGACTTCATAAGGATATAAAATAATCAAGAGATTAAATTGAGGATTCAAGAACTTAAGATGAAGGGATTTATAAAGTGATAGTAACCATTAACTTTATTTTACTATGGATGATTTCAGGGAAAGGTTAACTGTCACGCCCTAGCTCATCATTGGCATGATATTGTCCACTTTGGGTTGCCCCTCATGCTTTTAAATGGCTCATACCAGTCAGAGTCCAGGGTATCCGTATAATGCGCAATTCCTCCCCTTAACTAGGTGATGTGGGACTTAGCTAGGATTTTGTTCTCTCTCACCCCACACCACTTAAGATTTTTTGGCCTTTTGAATCCCCGCATTAAATGTTATTTAACAAAGTCTTGGGATGATTAAATAATCGTATAGAAACTTAGAGTGCAACCAAAACTTTATAGTGAAATATATAAATTGTGGTTAATGATATCCATGGGCCTATCATAAGATGACAGGATTTGCAAGATCCATTGGAACTAGTGTTTTTATTTCCCTTCAACCCCACTTCAAGCCACGCTCTAAAAAGCCCACATAAGCTAGTCCATTAGCTGATCCATTATGTGTTAAAAAAAAAAAAATATTAGTCATTTAATGAAAACCTAAGTCTTTGTACTACAGGTTTAATTAAGTGAGAAAAGTTCTCTCTCACCCTCTTTGGCTACATGACTGAAAAAGAGAAGAAATATCATATTTTTCAACTCTCTGAGGAGCACATGACTAGGGTTTTGAAGTCAAGGAAGAGAGTCCACTCTTATAGACAATTATGTGGTCATTGAAGTAAAGATCAATGAAATTTCAAAATTAAGTTTCTAGGACTTTAGATGTTTCAAGGAATCTAGTGTTCTTGATGAGTTTGTTCTTGGTGAGTTTTTTCAAAGTAGATGAACAAAAGGTATGACTCTATAAATCCTAATTACAAAATGCAAAAGTGCATGTGTTCAAGCATAATAAAAGTAGATGTTGGTTTTTCTTTTAGGCTGCACATGATTTGTATGAGATGCAAATAGTTTTCCAATAGTTTATACTATTTTATTAGTCCCTCTACTTTATCTTTTTTTCATTGCATGCCTTTGCCCTATTTTTCATTTTTTTTTTCCTTCACAGTTCTAGGTTTTTGTTAGCTAAAACATTAACCTCTCACATCGATACACTATGAACAATTATGTTAATAAGTTTGTGCAAAGGAGTAAATAAGTAGTAGTATTTTAAATCATAGATAACATATTGAAAAAAAAAAAAAAGTATAAAATTACATTTCAAAACTCATTCAATTTTTTACTTTGTGAATTTTTGTATATGAACATTTAAATTTAATTTATTAACGTGTGTATTAGTTTATTCAATTTTTTGTTCTTATAAATTAATTTTTTATTAATGTGTGTATTTATTTATTCAATTTTTTGTTCTTATAAATTAATTTTTATTGATTATAGTGTGTTAGTTTGTGTATACATATGTTAATAGTTATGTTTATGTTTTTTTTTTTTTTTTAAATGTTTGGTTGTGTGATTGTATGTATTTTCATTTGTGTGTGTTTCTTTGGAGCAAAAAGACTAACAACATGACCATCATTCTAAGAATATTGGGCAATCTTTGGAGCCATCTTCGTTATAGAATTAGCAAAGTCATTGCTTGTATCAATCAAAACCATATGAATTGTACTTGCACTAGATCAATAAAATATTAAAATTTCTCAATATGATAATTTTAATTTAAAAAAAAAAAAGACTAAAAAGGGAAATTGTCCATTTAAAAGTGTAATATGAAAAATAAATGAATGTAATTGCATCAAATCCATGAATAAAACTCCCAATATTAATTACGAAAACTCCTCAACGTCATGGTTTAAATGTTTTTTTTTAGAAAGACGTAAATGCTATTGATAATGAACAAGCTTCTTGCAAAACATACCATCAATTAACTTATTTCTCCAAAAAAAAAAAATTCAATTAACTTTAGTAATAAATAGGAAGGATAAACTATAGATAATGCCATGCGGTGCATATACAATGAATAAATCATTCAGACAATTTTTTCAATGAATATGTCATTTGAACTATTAGGATTAGTGCCTTAAAATCATATTGTATAATGCTATGTATGACATTATGTTATAAGTAATAAAGTTTTTTTATTATCTAAAATAATGGTGTGGGGGCCGGTTAATCAATAAATTATTAAAGTCTAGTTAATTGGGCCTGTGGCCCATCCGAGGACGTAAAGCTGTCCGAGGAGGCCCATATTAGGTTGTAAGGGTAACCAAACGAAAGGAAGAGTAGATATCACGTAAGGTGAGTTCAGTATTCGTTCAAGGACAAAATCCTTCTCGACAATATGAGTCCGAGAACGACCAAAACGTCACCTTGTTACAAACGTACTTCGGAGCTACGTTACCACTAAAAGTGGGATATGGGACCAAGGGTAAGAAAGAAAAGGCAAACAAATATCTATAACAACAGCTGCCTCTGCATTAATTGCCTTCCAACCAACTCTCTGGCCGCATTAATGTGGAGGTGATGCCTGAATAGTGATGAAGCAGCCTTACAGCTGCTAGTTGGAGGTTCCAAAAGGTGTTAGATGGGACAAAAAGAGATCCCCTGAACCCAACTTACACGTGTGTGGTGAAGATGATATCAAGAGGGTAGTATATAACATGAGAGAAAGCATTGAGGCAAGGAGATCAGAACGCCAAAAACAAAGAATACTCAGAAGAAAACCTTATGAACCAAAGAACTGAATTTGTTTCAAGAATAAATTAATCATTATATCTGCGTTAATCTATCTATAAACGTGAGGTTTAATCGTTTTTCTTTTAGAGTTAACCTAGTTCTTGGATACCCACGCTCTACAAATTTTATTGTTTGGGCCTTTAACGTACGAACCCAATATCAGTTTGGGATCGTTACAAATTGAGTCCTTACAAATGATAACATGAACATTTTGACATTATATTACTACGAATATTTTCATGAAGGGGTTAAGTGTTTAGATAATAAAGTCTTGGGATATAATTTATTAATAAGGCCTAAAGTACAATTATAATTATATAGTGGTGTTAAATACAATTAATGGTAACTTTGGATTTGTTAAGAGTTGACAGATAAGCCTAAAACCCATTGTTTGTCCCTTTTGGTTACACCCCAAGCCACACACTAAAACTCAATTGGGTTGGTTTAAAGGGCTAACCCAATTAGATAATCAGTTTTTTATTTAATAAGAGTTATCAAATAAAGTAACTGCAAGTGTAGTAAAATATATATGTATGATTAAAAGAGAAACAGACAAATTTTATCAAGTCACTCTCTTACTCTCTTGAACAAGTATGTATACAACTAATTGAGAGACCACACATCTTGGGCATACATTGAATTGGGGTGAATATTGAAAGTCTTCCCAAGTTCAATTGTTTCAATATTTGTTTGTTTTTTAATTTTATTGCATCAAGGTATGCCTTCTTGCAACGAGTTCACGACGATTTCCGTGAGTCTTATGAGCCAAAGTTGGTATCACTCGGTCCAATCCACCATGGTAATCCAAATTTCCAGCTAGGAGAGGATTACAAGCTACTACTGATAAATGAATTCATTAAAGGTAGCGGTAAGCGTATGGAAGATATATAAAAGATGATTAAGGAGAAAATCAATGAACTGAGGACATGCTTCGAGGAGGTGGTGATGTTTCTAAAAATATAGATGTTCTATGTTATCTCACATGAATGACGTAGATCTGTTTATTTCTGCTGTGTGTTTTTGTATGAGATGCAAAACTGTGTTTTCCAACACGAACAATTTTATTAGTTGCTTTCCTTTATCTTTCTTTTATTGCAACCTTATTTATTTATTTCGATATATTTTTGCTCACAATTATAGGATTTTGCTAACTATAAGATTGACATTTTATATTGATACACCACTAATAGTTATACTAATAAGTTAATTGAAACAAAAGGTACAAATTATTAATTGTTAAATTTAATTTGTTAGTTTGTGTATATGTATATGTTAATGTTGATGTTTATGTTCATCATTCTGAGAATGTTGTGTAGCATAAGTACTTTCAATATGTACGTAATAGTGTCATATTCAATGCACTTTTCTCGAAAAGATTCCGTAACAATCTTTCTAGTAATTGTGAGACATTGTGTTTCCTTATCCTTTATTTTTTTCTATGCAGATTTTCCCTGCTTCAAAAGGGGAAGGGACGAGGATGGGTTTTGATCAACCCACCCCATCTTACCTCATCCTACTCCGAATGTATATGTACATTTTTTATTTAATATATGTTGAACTTATTTATACATATAATTTAGTTTTTTTTTTTTTAATACATATCTTAGTTATTCCCTATTTCTTACCAACCAATCTCAGCTAGTGCTCCTTTCTCAAACTAGAATTACTCTAAACATTAGGGAAGATAAGGGAAGACTACCTGAGCAAACCAACCAAAGGGACTTGACTTATATTTTAAAAACACTTGTGTCTTACTTCTCTCCCAATACTCTTATGATCGCCATTTTCGTTTATATTTAATTTTTTTCTCATCAATATATGTCATAATAATCTCAATAAGAATATTAAAAAACCTCCGACTCATCCTTTACCCGACTTGCCCTGCAATCATCTGTAGACACCGCATTTTGCATCCCTGATGACTTGGGCCCCCGTTCTCCAATGATGCTAAATTATAAGACCCAATGTTGGTTTAGAGCCCAATCAGAAGTTAAATTGACTTGAAAAGTGTTAAAATGAAAAATATAACTTTTAATGAGAAAATAGATAAAAATTTGAAAAATAAGACCAAATGAAAGTTATGTGCACACAAGAATCAGCCTACGCACGTAGCTTCCTACTTGCGTACGTAGGCCTGATCTTGCGCACGCATATCGATTTCTAGAAACTATACAAAACAAGTTTTTTGCGTTTATATTGAGGTTTGGAATGAATCCCACATCGTCTGGGGATCGTTCCAAACCCTTTTTTCAAACTATAAAAAGCCTTACATGATACATTTTTAAAACACACAAAAATCCCACGAGAAAATACTAAGATTCACTAGAAATAGTAAATCAAAGAGGGAGTTTTTCACAAAATATTCTTAAGTCAATTTTCTTTTGATTATGACATTTTCTAGCCTTCATCTTTGAGTTTGATATTACTAATCATTTTCTTATTAGTTTGTGAATATATATGACTAAGAGGAACGGTAAAAAATCAAGCTTGAAGAGATTTTCTTTGAGGTATTAGTTCAAACTTTGCTTCTTCTTTTTTTTTTCCTTTTCTTCTTTTTTCATGCTTTTAATCCTTCCATTTGTCTTGCTTTCTTGTTGCAATATGCTTTAACATGTTTATCTAGCCTAGATTTACGTTTTTGTATATTTAAAAGTCTATTAGGTTGTTAGAATGTGTGTTTAAGTGTTCTGCTCTGTTTGTTTGTGTTTTAGGGTTTTCTGGGTAGGAACTTGTGTACGCATAATCTTGCCTGTACACGCAGGCTTGATTATACACATACGTGCTTGTTCATGCATGTGCATGAACTTGTTTAGAAACCTTAATTTTGTTTCTTTTGTTTTGCTTCTGCTTTCACATGTTGTTTTGTTTAGCTTCTATGTCCATGTTTTTATACTCTCAAAGTCCATGTTTCACATGTTTAATTGCTTGCTTTGTCTCACATGTTAGAATTAGGGTTTTGTTGTTTCAATGATATGAACATACATTCACATGCTCATGCATGATGCCATAGGTGCTGAGTTGCTACAAGGTAAGTAAGAATAAGTCATACATTTGTAACATTCATGCATTTATGGTCTAGCTTTGATGATAGAGATAAACATGCTTGTTTGGTTGAGTGTTTCCAAAGTGTACATGCAATGCTTTTAATGATGATATGATGTGCTTGCTGCCTATATCCTTGCTATGATTTGATGATTTATATGTTGCTTTTTGATGATGATAATGTGATGTCATGCTAGATGAATGCTAGGATGAAGTGATATGCATGATTAGATGTATGGTAGGCTTTGTTTGCAAGTGGAATGTTTGATGTCATGTTGATTGCTAGATGTATACTAGTGTGCGTGTGAGTTAGATACAAGTGTTGAGTGTATCTTTAATAGGATTAAGACATAAGACATAATGATGGGAAGCCAGCCTTAGGGTTGGGCAGTTTTGGGTGCATAACACTTTCCCAAGACTGTACTTTAACTCCGAACCCATATCTCTGGTAGTATGATCAAAAGGTCCTTACTTGAAAGGATGCAATATATATGGTTCCTAAACCATTGCAAAAACTAGGTGGCAAATCCTTTAAACGCCCCCTTGTGTCCACCATCTTGTACGGGTTTTCCTTACCCCAAAAAGGAGATAAGACAGGGATAGGGTTTAATGCCCTAGCCCAATACCCAAAAATAAATAAATAAATAAAGGATCAGATTTTTGGAGAGCCACAAATGTGACCCCACCTACCCCACTCCCCTTAACCACACATTATGCAAAATATCTCTACCTCTTGGCTGGGTGCCTCATTTCTTTTATTTCACTCTCAAACACAATTGCAAACACACTCACAAACACACTCCTCTCTACCTCTCTCTCACACTCTCCACCGGTGCTCATCCTCCACCATCTCCACCATCTTTTCACGACAAGATCACCAAAAAACTCTTTAGGAGTCTTTAAGGCATCTGCATCTCTTTTATTTGAGGTAAAATTTCTAATCTTTTTGATGGGTTTATATACTTTTGCTAGAGGCTTTCTTTATCTAAGTTTTGATAATGATACCCATGTGATTTATGAGCTTTGGAAATGATATTCATGTGTTTATATATATGGATTTTGTGCTGGTGGAATTATTTGATGAGTGGGTTTATAGTTTTTACAATGGTGGCTCTCTAAGTGGTTAAGATTTGGGGGTTTTGGTTTTTAATGTGAAATAGATGGTGAATGTAATTTTTATTGTTTATTTGAACTAGTTAAAGATTTAAATTGTTAGTCTTGGAGGATATTGTGATTTTTGGTATCATGGGCCTCTTGTTGATGCTATGTAAATCTTATGGGAACCACTTATAAAGTGTTGAGGTCTTGATGTTAAGGAAAATACTATGAATGATTTAAGTCTACAAATTGAAGTCTATGCCTTGTAAATTAATTTGTTGAGAAACTTTGGAAGTGGAATATATTATTGATTAAATTAAATACTTAGGCTTGCCTAATTAATTGCTTAGTTAGCAATCTATAACTCATAACTAGACATAATGTCAAGTTTTATGCTTATCATGATAGGTTTGCTTGGTATTGTTTAGGTTCTATCTAATCTCCTTTGGACCTTTGAGAATAAGGCTTTTTGCGGGTTGCAAGGTAAGTGGCTTCTTAATGGGATTTTTGAAAATGAATCATTATTGCACTCAATTGTTTTATGGTTAAAACCATTTTGGAGCATTATTTATGGTTTTCCTAAAATTTACTATTTGTACTATTATTGTTAATCATTTATGGAAAGCGCATGACGCATTGAAAGTGTATCATATTTCTTATTGCATATGGGGAAATGCATGATTTGTTAGCAAGGAAAAGATTAGCATCTTTGACTAAATTCTTGAGAATGGAATTCATGGATTTATGGTATATTGGAAAATTTAAAGATGCTTTGATGATTGGGAAAGTTGATGCAAAACATTTTTGACAAGAAATGGTTTTGAGGACTTTGAGAATATTGTGGATATTTGGTTATTGAAATATCTTATGAAACTACTTGGAAGTAAACTATGTATTTGAATACATTTAACTTGTGAGCTTTTGAAGTGGGTTTGCCCTTGTGCTATGATGTTGGTGATTACCCCGTCTTTGAGACAACGTCTTTGTGACGTGTGATTACCATGTCTTCATGACGACAAGCTAGGTTAGAGGCTCCCACTTTGCATGACACGAGTAAATCCTTGAGTGTGTGAGTGAGGTTAGGTAGGGCCAAGATACCACATGCAAAAGAGGTACTACATGGCGCGCATATTATCCCTTGTTGCCCATGGGAGGGGATAGGTAAATTCTTGAGGGTGTGGGTGAGGCTAGGTAGCGCCAATAAACCACATGCCAAAGAGGTACATATCATGCTAGTGTGTTTGGGTTCCGACCTGTCTGTGGTGGTAGGATGTCTTGGTGACATTTCCGTCTTTGTGGCACCTTAAGTGAGGTTTCAGGTTTTGAAATGGTATTGGACATTTTTATGGTTCACAGTGAATAAAATATAGTTTCATAGTTATTTGGGAAGCTTAGTGCTATATTATTTCTATCATTCTTGTTGGGTTAATGAATTTGATTTTGCATAAATTAAATGTAAATTCCCAAATTATAGTATATTTAGTAAAATGCTTATTATCATGAAACTTGCATTTTCCCTACCCCTATTAATTATGCTACTTACTGGGTTCTGTCTCATCATTCTTCTACAAACCTTTCAGAGTAGGCAACGATCGTTTTGAGACAAGTTTTTATGGCTAGCAATGAGACCAACTACTAATGGAGGTTGGACTTTTGTTATGGTGATCATCAGATGAACGCACTAGAATAGGCTTGACTCATTCTTTTATATCTAATAGTGGTTATAACTTTATTTCCACTAATGGGACAAATTAATGATATGTAATTGTATTTATTTAGACCTCCATTCTTTTGTGGCCAATGATCCTTGTAATTATCGCATAGAGCTTTGATTCTCAAAAAAAAAAAAATAAATAAATATTACATAGAGTTTTGACTTACTTTGGGACTATCATTAATGAAATTTTTATGTTAATTCTTAATGTTGGTACTTTGATAATGAATTTTGAATTAAATTGTCAAAAAGGAAAAATCAACAAGTACCTTTGAAATATTTTCTCATGCTTTAGACCCTTCTGAGTTTGAGGTGTGACACAGGGCCTCCATGATCCAAACTTGCCCTGTCTCATTCCATCCCTAGAAAGTAGTGTCGGTAGGTGCACACTGCACTCATTTCAAATTTTAATTAGAACTAGTTGCTCCATAAGGTCAGCGTCTGAATACTCTCCAATTGTCACATTGAGGTAGTTAACCTCTAATTCTGTAAATTATGGAACAAGTAATATGAACCACTGTTTCTCTCACAAGCCTAAAAAAGCATATAGATGAAATATTTTAATAATATATATATATAGTAGTTATCCAATAATTTTGTAAAATCTTACGATTGAATATTCAAATTTACCATTGAGGATCCGTTTGGATTGAGTTTATTGTTGTTGAAACTGAAAATTGAAACTGAAAACACTGTAGTAAAATAATTTTTAAATGTGTGAATAGTATCGTGGGACCCATTTTTAATGAAAAAGTTGTTAAAAAGTGAAATTTATGAATATATGAACAGTGCACGAATGCACTGTTCACGGAACATTGAGTCAAATGTTGCAGCTGAATCAAAAAAAAAAAAAAAAATGGCAAAACGTGAAAGGTAAAACGCACCGCAACTTTCAGTGCTCTCCAAACAAGCACTGAATGTGACCGTTCCATCTTTCGATGGTCATGGGTTGAGGACATGAATTAAACTTTTGGCATTGAGCTATTTCTTCGCAGGACCTCCTCCATAGTATCGTCATCAATCGTAGTAGAGGTTAATGAATCACCAAGTTCGAGATGGATTGCTGTGGTTCTTCTATACTTAAGACACTAGAATATTGAATCATGAACTAATAAAGACATGAAAGAAAAGCATAGCAATTTTGAGGCCTTTTCCTAAGCTGGTTGGCAATTTTTATGACCTCTCTCATTGGTGCGCAGCATATTCTAGCCACGTGCATTACAATATCATATTTTTACGCAGCGAAATTGGGCCAATATACCTACCGAAAATTGAATCTGGGCTTAAATATTTGTCTTTGACTGAAATAACCCACTTATGGTCCATTTAGATACAGTTGAAAGCTGAAAACTGAAAAATACTGTAGTAAAATAATTTTTAAATGTGTGAATAATATCGTAGGACCCATTTTTAATGAAAAAGTTGCTAAAAAGTGAGGTTTGTGGGTTCTGTGAATAGTGCACGAGACCCACTGATGTGCTAAAAAGGGTTGAAAAGTCAAATATTATGGCTACTATTCATAAACAGTAGCCGTAACAGTAAAATTTATCTCCTAAATGCATACCAAAAAAAAAAAAAAAAGTAAAAGAAAATTGCCAGACACAGACACGCTGGTTTTTTCAGCCGAATCCAAACGTAACCTAAGTAGTATATATATATATATATCAATATTAGCAGCCTATGACTCAAGATTTCAAATTAAGGGGGGCAGAGTATAGGCAAAAAAAAAAAATATTTGGTATCATTATTTTTTGTTTTTGTTAAATTTTTGGGTTGAGCAGTTGCCAGTTAGACTAGGTTGATATTATATTGTGTGATATTTTACATATAGTATCTGTTTGTATTGCGCGTTTTACGCGTCCGCGTCCGCGTTCAACATTATTTTTTTTCACTGCCATGAACAGTGCAAACAGACCAATGAACAATATCCGCATGTGAACAATAATTTTTTTTTTTTTTTTTTCAGTTTTTAGTTTTCAACAAAATAAGCTGTATCCAGATGGACCCATAATATATAATCTATATTAATAGTTCTTTTTTGAAAGGTTAATATATATTAATATTAGCAGCCATTTTAAAGGCAAAAAAAAAAAAAAATGTATATTAGCTGTCATTGGTCTTATATAATATATTATATATTATATGAGAGGAAAACCGAGTCCAAGTCTCAACCACCAAAGGCAACCATTTCACAGTCAGAGGCGTGTGCTTGAACATTCAAACCGAAGCCTCCTATCAACATAAAGTCACAGTCCTCCTAAGAAATGCAACCCCACAACAAATCTAGGCCTGGGACATCCAAGGATTACAAATTTCAAGAGTCTAATATGTCTCCCAATTTAGCACAACACTCCAATCACCACCAATGAACGAAACTTCATACTTGAGGTATAACTAATTGATTAGCAAAACTATTAAATAATGTTATGATGTACAACCCAATAAATAGCATAATTAATAAAAGTATGGGAATAGACTGCCACATGAGGAATCTTAAGATGCAGTTTTTTACTACGATTTCTAGTGGAGTTGTCAAGGATATTATTCACATAGTTGTTCTTGTTTTGGTCATTTTTGTTTTGGACAAAGTGTATTGTTTGATGATGCTTTTGATTTTATTTTTTGGTTAGAGAAGTTTGGGGGAGAAGAGTAGAGTAGATAGTAGACAAAAAGACAGTGGTGGGTTTTGAGAGAACATTACCTCAACTCATCATTGGTCTTGATGACAAGGACTTTCATCACCGAACCTAACCTATGTCCCTTGCTGACGTGTTTGATTTGTTTTTCACAAAATTCCTTGTCTTTTTAACTTGATTGTTAAAGGGGTCAAGTCCTTAAACTTTGTATCATTTCATTTGTATAATTTTCTTTATCTTTCATGTTTTTAACGATCCATATGGTTGGCGAGAAATGCGAGGAGAAGAGAAAATGGTGTTTGGTTGGGGAGGGGAGAGAGGAGAGAGAATGGTGGGATTTAAGAGTTTTGTCTTTAGGCCGACCATTTGAGAGAAAATGGAAAAAATTTAGATAGTCCCTAAGAATTGCTCCAAGCTTAGTGAACTGCTTCGAGACTACTTAAGAATTGTCAAAGAAAATAGTTTTCTCCACAAATTGAGGAGAAAATTGGAGAGAAAAGTGGGAGAGTGGTGGGTTCGACGGAAAATTGCCCATTTGCGTTCCCCCATTTAAACATTGCATTTGTTTCCCCTTTTAGGTATGTTACATTTTTTTTTATTTTGGTTTTTATTTTTTATTTTTTTTCCTTAACTTTTAGTTTCATTTTTTCTTATATACTACTACTGTTTTTTTCTTGGTATTAGGGGCATAGGAGTAAATTTCTATAATCTACCTTTTCTATTCTTAGTTTTCTTTTCTTTTTCACCCCAAAAAAATATCATGAGAAAAAACTAAAATCTCTTCTATCCTCTAACTTTTCCATCTCTTTCTTAATCCTTCAACTTTTCCATTCCCCAACCAAATGGATTCTAAGTGAAGAAAAAAAAAGTAACTTCATAAGTGTAATTTTTAAGTTCATCTTAAAGGCTTGCTGTATTCTAATAGAGATTACAATGTTCGAAGAAGAAGAAGAAGAAGAAGAAGAACACAATGCTACAACCACAAACCTTTTTACAAATTGTTGAGGTGATAAATTATATTGGTTTTCATTTAAGCTCACCATTGATATTGCTTTTTTATTTGTCAATAACCACTCACCGCATCAACAATTTGTAAAAAAATTGTAGTTTTAGTATTTTTCTTTTAAACATGATTCTCTTCATTTTACAGTTTTCACTTGAGAGAATGGAATGGTGCTCTAAGTGTCAAAGTAACACTGTTTGATAAGTATTTTTAAATTATGTTTTTAATACTTACAAACAAAAACTTGTGGAACCTACTAAAAAATATTGGTTGGATGAATGGCTCATGTCTCGAATGCAATGTTTTTAGAAAATACCAAAATGATGTTTTCTAATGTGAGTTCTTTGTTTTCTCCAAAAGATGATGTCAATTTTATAAATAATTTCACCACCCATCGAACAAGCCCTTAATGTTAGTGTCTTTGGAGCAGTTTTTTTCCGAGATATGGAGGGGCAAATTCTAGCAGCCTATTGTATAAACTATAAAGCTTGACTCCCATCTAACTTGGGAGTTACTCAATGTTGGTGGCATGTGTAAAGCTCTCATTTTCTCAAAATAGGTTAGTTTTTTGAGCTGATTGTGGATCGTGTTAGTGGATGCTTGTATAGAGGACTGTGAAGAATATTGTCATCCTCACTATGTAACAAAGTTGCTATGGCTCTTGTATGGGTTTGCACTGGTAAAGAAGGGTCCTCAAGTATTGTTAGAGGGATGACCTTTTCTTATCCCCAAGAATTCAGTCTACTAATAATGTTGACGTAGCTTGAATTTAATTGTCACGTGGGATTAATTCCCATGACATGACTCAATATTGGTGTTGGAGTCAGAGGGGCACTTTATTTGGTTCGGCAATTTTGTGAACTTGCAAGAATGTAAGTCTTAACATTGCTTTGGAGAGTTGGCCGAATTTGACTAGGATTGAAGTCCTTAGTTGTCTTGGTTTCGGAATTTTACCTATCATAGGAGTCGTTTTGCATTGGAGTAGTGTGCACGTGAAATTTATTCCAAAGAGAATTGTTTATTAGCAAATTCCTTTTCCTGGAAGGACATGCATGGTTAACCGACTTAACTCTTCTATATAAGTCTAATCGGTGTTGTGGGATACAGTGTGTGGTAAAATCTCTTTGAGGGTATTGATTTAGGTGCAATCCGATATTTTTGAGAGAGAATGATTTGTATTCACTCAAATTTGATAATTAAATTAGAGCGTTGGGACAAAGATTGACCTTGGTTGAAAAATATGGACCAGAAGGATTTTAATGCAAATATAACACATGATAGTGTTGATGAGGACTCTAACTTTGCGTTGACTAGTTCTTCAAATGAGTGGGTTATGGATTCAGCTTGCACTTTTCATATGTGTCCGAAGAAGGAATGGTTTTACAAACTTGTTGAATCAAAAGTTGGTTCAGTCCGCATGGGTAATAATCAAACCTGTGAGATTTCAGGGATAGGTCAAATTAAGATAAAGTTGCATGACGGAATAGTTCATGTTCTGAATGTGGTTCTTTATGTTCCAGATTTGAAGAGTAATCTCATCTCACTTGGTTTATTAGAATCCAAGGGCTTCAAGATTGTTATGGAAAATGGAATTTTGAAAGTATTAAGTGGTGCTTTGGTATTGTTGATAGCCACACATCGAAAAAACATGTATTTCCTCAAACGGAGTACAGTTGTAGATGGAGCAACCACAATTTCTAATACAACTAGGGAGGTTGCATCAAACAATACAAGACTTTTGAGACATGCAAGTGAGAATGCTTTGAGTGAGAGTGCCAAAACCTGCAAATTGGAAATTTGTAAGCCTTTTGCTTTTGAGAAGCAAACTAGGATTAAGTTTGGTCATCATACTAAGGGTATACTTGACTTTGTACACAAAGATGTGTGGGGGCCTACTAAGGTTTCTTCTTTTGGAGGTAGGCATCATGTCTTTAATGTAAAGATTTGTTGATGTGGCTTCAATTTGATGGTCACGTGGTATTAATTCATGTGGACTCAATATTTTTTGGAGTCAAAGGTGGCACTATATTTGATTAAGCAAGTTTGTATACTTGTAGGATATAAGTCCTGCATTGTCTTGGCTTTGGAGTTCTACTTAGCATAGGAGGTGGTTTGCTTGGAGTAGTACTTTGCACATGGACATGCCTCCTAAATTGTTTGTATATATGTTAAATTTCTTTTGGTTGAAGGCCATGCAGGGTTAACCGAATTAAGTCTCCAATGCATGTATATGTGGTGTTGAGGGATAGAGTGTTTGTTGAAGGCTCTCTTTTGGGTTTGTTGCGGCTTAGTTATTTGTTTGCTTTGTGCCTGTTGTTTCGTCGTGGTAGTGATGTAATTTTTTTGTGTTTAGATGCAGATATGTTTTGTAGCTTTTTTTTTTTCTTATATCTAATTTCTTTTGGATTAACTTTGTTTGTTCATAATATTTATTTTGGCTTAAAATATTTCCACAATCAATCTTGTTTTGGAGAAGATACCAAGATAATGTAATCTAACTGTGAATTTATCAAAATTCACATCTAATTAAAAAAAATTAGATAGTGTAACATTACTTAGAGTTACATTAAGTGTAATTTGAACCCAACTCATGTATATATATATATATATTAGTTATTCAAAAAATTTGTAAAATCTTACGGTTGAATATTCAAATTTATCATCCAATGCGACCATCCCATCTTTCGTTGGTCATGGGTTGATAACATGAATTGAACTCCTGGAATTGAGCTATTTCTTCGCAGGACATCCTCTATGATATTGTCATCGCAGTATAGTTTATCCACCAAGTTCAAGATGAATTGGTGTGGTTCCTCTATGCTTAAGACACTAAAATATTGTTTTTCAAAAAAAAGACACTAAAATATTGAACCATGAGCGAATAAAGACATGAAAGAAAAGTATATTAGTTAGTTATTGCGAGGCCCTTGCCTAAGCTGGGTGGCGATTTTCATGACCTTTCTCGTTGGTGCGTAGCGTATTCTAGCCACGTGCATTACACTTTCATTTTGCTGCCATACACAGCGAAATTGGGCCAATAGGCCCAATACACCTACCGAAATTGAATCTAGGCCTAAATTATTGTCTTTGACTCAAACATCCCACTAATTAGTAAATTATATATATCAATATTAGCAGCCATGGCCCATTGGTCTTATATATGAAAATTATCTAATATGATATATTACAATATAATATATAATCTATATTTATAATTTTTTTTTGAAAATATAATATATATATATATATATTAATATTAGCAGCCATTTTAAAGTAAAAAAAAAAAATGTAAATTAACAATAATTGGTCTTATATAATATACTAGTCATTAACTCGTGTATGGTTAGTATATTTTAAAAATCTTCACTTTATTCAATGTTACAATAAGTTAAAAAAAAAAATCAAAAGATTCAAAGTTTATAAATTAACGAAACAAAACAAAAATATATAAAACTACACAATAGAAAAATATAAAAGAAAGATGGCATACCCTCAAAAGAATAATCCATGGCTATAGTCTTTGAACTCTGCTAAATTGTTTCAAATATTAGCAAAAAATAACCCAAGAATTCAAAAGTTAAAAGTTCTAAAAATCAAAAAGAATTTAAAGAATTAGACAAAAACTTCAATTCGACATCCAACTTTAATGGAAAGAAAATTGTAATGGGCTGGGAAGAAAATATAGACCAATAAATAAAAGTCAAAAACTAACCTCCATGACTATCATAGAAAGGGGTGCAACCGTCCAAATTTGGATAAGCTGTGTGCTACAAAAGAAAACACTGTAAATTTAGCATACAATAGCATAATCTATGGAAAATTTTTAAAATTATGAGTCCACTAAATGGACCCTTTGAAAAGCCAACCTAGAGAAGTAGTCTAAAAATATAGAGCACTAAACAATTGATCACAATTACTTAGAAAAAATATAAGTATCTTTGTAGAGAGAGGCCAACTCTCAACATGAATCTAAAAAACATTGATTAAAAAAAAAATTATAGAGAGTTTTTGACTATTCTCTCTCTCTCTTAGCGTTTCTTTACTCCCTTGAGTTTATCTCTAGGTTTTAAGAGTGTTTATATGTTACTATTTAGTAGTAGTTGGTTTGTTTAGTTTACTTTGGGCTTACGTAAAACTAATATGGAAGAGTCCCAAAAAAAGTTAAAACTAATAAATTAATCAATTAATTAAAATAAATTATAATGAGGTGTTTATTTATAAGACTTGTAAAACATGTGTTAAAATTTAAAATTGTCAACAAAAAGCCAAACACTTTGATTTTATATTATACATAAATGATATACTTTATTTAGGAAAAAACATAATCTAATATTGTAACAAATGGCTTTCGAAAAGAACATGACCTCACCTCAGAGGAAAAACCCAGTCCAACTCTCCCAAGTCTCAACTACCACTCCAAGTCTCAACTACCATTTCACAGTCAAGGTCTACCATTTCACAGTCAAAGGCGTGAGCTTGAACAATTCAAACCGAAGGCTTCTATCAAACTTCAACCGATCATTGTGTCTATATAAGTCTCATTAACACCCCACATAAGTTTACACTGATTTTCAAAAACAAAACACAAGCTGATATTAATCTCCTTCAATCTTCATCTTTCTTTCTTTCTTTTGATCAGTTCAATCTTCATCCTTAATTTGATATTACAAGTTGTCTTGCATAACCCCCTTAAGACCATCATGGAGGTATCACCATCGAGGCAAGTCAGAAAAGAAAAAGGAGCAAAGAAAACCAAATGGGTATTGAAGTTGAAGTCTGGTGTAACTTGGAAGGCCATCAAAATGGCATCATCATCCACTACGAAGCTTAATCGTTTTCATCTAACTTGTGCTTCAAGCATGAAACAACTCTCCCTAGTCCGGGTTCAAGCAGAGGAGGCTGTTAAGCCAATTCAACAAGCACATACAAAGAAAAAAGCTTCTCATGTTGTCACAAAATCCCTATTATCCCTCCTCCAATTGCCATACACAGCTTCAGATTTTATAGACTGGGGTGATCTAATGACTCCCACCAAGTCTCCAAAGGAAAACATATCAACGAAATGGCGTGAAATTCATGGTTTGCACAATTGGGACAGTCTTCTTGACCCTCTCCATCCTTGGCTTCGACGAGAAATTATTAAATACGGAGAATTTGCGCAGGCTACTTATGATGGATTTGAATTTGATCCTTTGTCCGAGTTTTGTGGGAGTTGTAGATACAACCGGCACAAGCTTTTCGAAGAATTAGGCCTAACAAATCATGGTTACAAGGTTACCAAGTACATCTACGCCATGTCACATGTAGATGTTCCGAGTTGGTTTGAGAGGTCACATCTAGGTGAAACATGGAGCAAAGATTCCAATTGGATGGGCTATGTAGCGGTTAGCAATGATGAAGAATCAGAAAGGATTGGAAGAAGAGACATAGTCATGGCATGGCGAGGTACAATTGCTCCAACGGAATGGTTCACTGATCTTAAGGCAATGCTTGAGCCTATTGGGGATGGGAAAATAAAGGTTCAGCATGGGTTTCGTAGTATATATAAATCAAGGAGTGAGCTCACCAGGTATAACAAGTTGAGTGCTTCTGAGCAAGTCATGGAAGAGGTGAACAGACTCGTAAAGTTCTATAAAGCAAAAGGCGAAGAAATAAGCTTCACCATCACTGGGCATAGCCTTGGTGGTGCTTTGGCTCTCCTCAATGCTTATGAAGCTGCAACTTCAATCCCTGGCCTTCCCATTAGTGTCATTTCTTTTGGAGCACCAAGGGTTGGGAACTTGGCATTTAAGGAAAAGCTTGATGAAATGGGGGTAAAAACACTACGCATTGTAGTTAAGCAAGATATAGTCCCCAAATTTCCAGGGTTCATATGTAACAATATTCTTCATAAGCTTAATTTTGTTACTAAAAAATTCAATTGGGTTTATAGGCATGTAGGAAGCCAGTTGGAACTTGACATGTTCATGTCACCTTATTTAAAGCGTGAGTCTGATTTGATAGGCAGCCATAATTTGGAGATATACCTCCATCACGTAGATGGATTTCTTAGTAAGCAGCGCAAGTTTAGGTGGACTGCTCGGAGAGATGTTGCATTGGTGAACAAGACAACAGATATGCTAATTGAGGAGTTGAGGATCCCTAAGTTTTGGTATCAATTGCCTTACAAGGGGCTTGTGCTTAACAAACATGGAAGGTGGGTTAAACCGAGTAGAGAACCTGAAGATGTTCCTTCTCCATTATCTGTAGCATCAAAGAATGAATTGCATTAACATGAAGATACATACATGTTTCAAATTGTAATATCAAGCAGTTTTGAGCTTTAAGCTTCTTAGTTTCATTGAGGATGTTGGGCACTTAAATTGATATCAACCCGATGATATCCCGCGCAATGCGCAGACTACTTTACAATTTCATGTGAAATCATTTTTATGTATATTAAAATCTACATATAATACTTAATACTTATTTTGTTGTATAATATTTATGTTTGCCCACAATATTGTTAAATACTTTGAAACTTGTTTTTTTTTTTAATTCATAATTTATTTTAAAAAATTCTATAACATTGTAAGATTATAATATATTATAATATTTACCGTTAAAAGTAGATTTTAATTTTCAAACTGATTAAATGATTTTGAAATCTACAAATAAGAATTCAAAATATAAAATACTTTTATATCCTAAAATTACATAAATTTAAACAATCTACCAAACACTTTCTCAATCACTCTATTCTCACAACCAAATATGGGGACCTTGATCATAAACACCCAATTAATTATCTCAATGGAATTAAGGAAATCATTTGTTAGTATCAACATAAAGAGAATGTGATTAAACAAAGAGAAATTTGCTAAAAACACATTCATTTATCAAAATTCAATTGACTTTATCTGGGCTTCTGTATCCTTTAAATAAAAGTGAAAAAAGAAAAAATTTAGATAGTCCTAGAGAATTGCTCCAAGCTTAGTGAACTGCTCCAAGACTACTTAAGAATTGTTAAAGAAAATAGTTTTCTCCACAAATTGAGGAGAAAATTGGAGAGAAAAGTGGGGGAGGGGTGGGTTTGATGGAAAATTACCCATTTGCTTTCCCTCATTTAAACGTTGCATTTGTTTCCCCTTTTAGGTAGTTTTCTCCTTAACTTTTAGTTTCATTTTTTCTTATATACTACTACTTTTTTTTCTTGGTACTAGGGGCATAGGAGTAAATTTCTCTAATTTGCATTTTCTATTCTTAGTTTTCTTTTCTTTTCCACCACCCCCCACCCCAAAAAAAAAAAAAAAAATCATGGGAGAAAACTAAAATCTCTTCCATCCTCTAACATTTTCATCTCTTTCTCAATCCTTCAACTTTTCCATTCCCCAACCAAATGGATTCTAAGTGAAGAAAAAAAAAGTAACTTCATAAGTGCAATTTTTAAGTTCATCTCAAAAGCTTGTGGTATTCTAATTGAGATTACAATGTTCGAAGAAGAAGAAGAAGGAGAAATAACAAAGCAATAACAAAAATGCTCATTACAATTATTTTCCCATAATTTTGTTTTTGAACGAAGCAATGCTACAACTACAAACCTTTTTACAAATTGTAGAGGTGATAAATTATATTGGTTTTCATTTAAGCTCACCTTTGATATTACTTTTTTATTTGTCAATAACCACTCACCGCATCAATAATTTGTAAAAAATTTTTAGTTTTAGTATTTTTCTTTTAAACATGATTCTCTTCATTTTACAGTTTTCACTTGAGAGAATGAAATGGTGGTCTAAGTGTCAAAGTAACATTGTTTGATAAGTGTTTTTAAATTATGTTTTTAATACTTACAAACAAAAACTTGTGGAACCTACTAAAAAATATTGCTTGGATGAATGGCTCATGTCTCAAATGCAATGTTTTTAGAAAATACCAAAATGATGTTTTCTAATGTGAGTTCTTTGTTTTCTCCAAAAGATGATGGCAATTTTATAAATAATTTCACCACCCATCGAACAAGCCCTTAATGTTAGTGTCTTTGGAGCAGTTTTTTTTCGAGATATGGAGGGGAAAATTCTAGCAGCCTATTGTATAAACTATAAAGCTTGACTCCCATCTAACTTGGGAGTTACTCAATGTTGGTGGCATGTGTAAAGCTCTCATTTTAGCAAAATAGGTTAGTTTTTTGAGCTGATTGTGGATCGCGTTAGTGGATGCTTGTATAGAGGACTCTGTGAAGATTATCATCCTCACTATGTAACAAAGTTGCTATGGCTCTTGTATGGGTTTGCACTAGTAAAGAAGGGTCCTCAAGTATTGTTAGAGGGATGACCTTTTCTTATCCCCAAGAATTCAGTCTATTAATAATGTTGACGTAGCTTGAATTTAATTGTCACGTGGGATTAATTCCCATGACATGAACTCAATATTGGTGTTGGAGTCAGAGGGGCGCACTTTATTTGGTTCGGCAATTTTGTGAACTTGCAAGAATGTAAGTCTTAACATTGCTTTGGAGAGTTGGCCGAATTTGACTAGGATTGAAATCCTTAGTTGTCTTGGTTTCGGAATTTTACCTATCATAGGAGTCGGTTTGCATTGGAGTAGTGTGCACGTGAAATTTATTCCAAAGAGAATTGTTTATTAGCAAATTCCTTTCGCTGGAAGGACACGCGTGGTTAACCGACTTAACTCTTCTATATAAGTCTAACCGGTGTTGTGGGATACAGTGTGTGGTAAAATCTCTTTGAGGGTGTTGATTTAGGTGCAATCCGATATTTTTGAGAGAGAGTGATTTGATTTCACTCAAATTTGATAATTAAGATAGAGCATTGGAAAAAAGATTGTCCTTGGTTGAAAAATATGGATCAGAAGGATTTTAATGCAAATATAACACATGATAGTGTTGATGAGGACTCTAACTTTGCGTTGACTAGTTCTTCAAATGAGTGGGTTATAGATTCAGCTTGCACTTTTCATATGTGTCCGAAGAAGGAATGGTTTTATGAACTTGTTGAATCAAAAGTTGGTTCAGTCCGCATGAGTAATAATCAAACCTGTGAGATTTTAGGGATAGGTCAAATTAAGCTAAAGTTGCATGACGGAATAGTTCGTGTTCTAAACAAGGATGTTAATTTCGTACCGTACCGGCCGGTATAGCCGGTATATACCGTACCGACCAGTGCACCGGTACAAGTACACCCATTGTTTCTAACAATATTGTTGTATAATATTTATGTTTGCCCACAATATTGTTAAATACTTTGAAACTTGATTTTTTTTTAATTCATAATTTATTTTTAAAAATTGTATAATATTGTAAGATTATAATATATTATAATATTTACCATTAAAAGTAGATTTTATTTTTCAAACTGATTAAATGATTTTGAAATCTACAAATAAGAATTCAAAATATAAAATACTTTTATATCCTAAAATTATATAAATTTAAGCAACCTACCAAATACTTTCTCAATCACCCTATTCTCATAACCAAATATGGAGACCTTGATCATAAACACCCAATTAATTATCTCAATGGAATTAGGAAATCATTTGTTAGTATCAACATAAAGAGAATGTGATTAAACAAAGTGAAATTTGCTAAAAACACATTCATTTATCAAAATTCAATTGACTTTAGCTAGGCTTATATATCCTTTAAAAAAAAGCAAAAAATACTTTTAAGTCACCATCAATTTTTGTTTTTACCACTATGGCTACATACAAAGAAACCTACAAATTATGAATTCTAACACAAAATAAAATAAAATAAAAAGCTTATTTATCAAACAAAAAAAAAAATAAAATAAAAAGCTAACTTCATAAATAATCAATTAGAATATTTCTTTTTCTTTTTCTTTAGTTCTAAAATAAAATACACTTATAACTTTCCCAAACCAAAATCTCAAACACCCAAAGACTCCAAGCAAATCATAATCTTCACAAAATCTACAATGTCTAACTTCAACATCAAAACCGTAAGCTACCGTCATTAAATAAAAAACGCAAGCCCCCATCCTTGGTCATAGCCTACTCATACGGGTTACAATCAAATGATACTACAACGTTGGAGTTATGTAGGTGTCATTGAAAGGTTGAAGTTAAATGACATCATTTTTTTCTAAGTGTATTTGAGATAGGATGATATGAAAGGCTATGAAAAGGAGTAAAAGTGAAAATGATGAATGGAAATGCTAAGAGTTTTGTGTGTGTAAGAGAGATGAAAAGTCTTGAAACATTTAACCAAATGAAATAAATAGTAGTCCTAAAATATTGAATACAAAATGTAACAAAAATTAGTCTTGAAACATTGAACCAAAAGGAATAAAGAGTCTTCACTTTTAAACTTGTTCTTATCTCTAATATGAATTAAGAGTATCTCAATTCTCTTCATAAAGTGCGCCACATAGCAGAACCTCATGCTCTCTCGCATGAGGTCTCTGCTTTTACATATATATATATATATATATATATATTGATTTGTGACATTGAACCAAAGGGAATAAAGAGTCTTCACTTTTAAATTTGTTCTTATCTCTAATATGACATAAAAGTATCTCAATTCTCTTCATAGAGTGCACCACATGGCAGAATCTCATGCTCTCTCGCATGATGTCTCTGCTTTTATATATATATTGATGATTTGTGACATTGTATTCTAAATTGCACTCCAAATTAAATCCTTTGTTTATTCAATCCTTCGGCATCACGTTTGTCACCATGTTCCGCAAATCATTTTTATACCACAGGCACTTTTTAGAATCTAACATTTGATTCACTAATGCCGGAACAGACACAATAGACTTGAAATTAGCCAAAGGACATAATTTCACAAAGCCAAAAATTTGACCGTGAGAACAATGAAGATAGTAGTCAGGCTTTGGCCTTATCTCAACTGATTCTGATGTTCTAAACTCAGGCACAAGCCAGCCTGCTGTCACCTTCATAAATTTTTCAACAAGTAGTCAACCTGTTATTACAGTTGATTAAGCTTTGGAAAGCATGCAATAATGGAGGCTGCTGACATGAAAAAATTAGCAAAACTTCCTTTGGATATATCAAACCTAGAAAGCAATAACAGAAGTTTAAGATTCATTGAGACCACACCCAACTCTTTAGTCTTAAGAATGCTGGTTTTATGAATAAGTGATTGCCCTTCTCTAACCTTTACTGC
Organism: Quercus robur; assembly: GCF_932294415.1. Taxonomy (NCBI): domain Eukaryota; kingdom Viridiplantae; phylum Streptophyta; class Magnoliopsida; order Fagales; family Fagaceae; genus Quercus; species Quercus robur. The sequence continues at coordinate 62,339,863 of NC_065538.1, read as the reverse complement.
CCAACAAAACTAGTTAAGTACAGGACATGCTAAAATTGTGAAAATAAAAATAACAGTTGGGTTTGGTATACTAGCTCCCAAGGCTTCATAAGATTCATGAGGTTTTGAGTTCAAAACTTCTAACCAGCATCTTGGCTCGTTCATAAAGGATTCATTCTTGTTATTACCTAATGTAATTGTTCCACTTGAACACAAATCCATGTCATTGTCACACAGAATTCAAGTGTCCTATGACAATGTGCATAGAAAAGTCACCTATTAAGCTGAAGATAACAAAATTATAGAAGGCAAGTGACTGTATTTTGAGGGACGATAGCTTACATTATATAAGGCAGACCATTGTTGTTTTAGTGGTGATAGAGCCATGGCCATAGGGAAACACAAAGTCAACCCTGGTATATTCAAATGATGGCCACTCCATGGCAGAACATTTGGTTTTGGTGAAAGACTTGCTTTAATAGTCTCTGGCCTCAATTCCTAGCCACTCAGCTTGAATTTAATTGTTCGATCCTGATAGTCTATTTTTATTTTCTGAAATGAAAATAGTCAAGAGCTAAGAAGAAAATTTTAAAACTTAGGAAAATAAGCCTCACCAGATCAAAGTCACAGAGCCAAGATGCCTACTAAACTCTTGTGACATTACTTAAACTACCTTTCTAAAACTGATCATCATCAATATTCTCAGAACTCAAGCTTGGTGGGATGTAAGATCTAAAAACCTTTTCCATATTAGGACTTTTCATCAAATTATCACAAACAACTTCCCGAGACATGTCATGGAAAAATTGGTAGAATTTCTTACTGCAGACATAGCCAAATATCAGGGACAGTATGATGAGTGGAATTAGGAATGGTGCATAGTAGAATTCCATCATCCCAAAGGAACCAAACATAGTAACTTGGTATAGTATCAGAGCCGCTAATATGCGTTTATGCATGTGTTGCCACATCCTTCCATAGCTTTCGTAAGATGCAACATAAACTTTGAATGCCTGTCAGATAAAGCATAGGAAAGAAAACTATATTGACATGAAAAAAAGTGGGGAAAATAATTGAGCATGAGAGAGCTCAGAAAATAGCCTGGTCAAATAAAAAGTAGAAACTCAATAAAAATAATGAACCTTACCTGATTTCTAAGAATTAGCCATCCGAGGCCGAAGTAAACCACACCAAATGGAATAATAATAGGACCCATAACAGAGTAGCAGAGGACAATTGTGAAGACCAACATGTCACTTGGAACCCTAGTTCCATACCCAAGATCTAAGGCAAGCGAAGCCTCCTTCAACTCGGACTCAGTCTTACACAGATACTTCCTCTTTAAATGGTATATAATTAGAGGAACTACTCTGGATAGTTCAAGACCATAGCCAACAAAGGACCTGGTAATCAAACAATTATTAAATTGAATGAAAAGTGAAAAATTGTTAGGATAATGCACGGATAGTGATGATAATTAGACAGGAATGTGTCTAATGCCCAAGCAAAAACTTAACCTCGTCTAAACAGATAGAAATGCAAAAGTAAAAGACCAAATAGTAGATGAAGACCAGCTATATCATCAAAATCCAGATCAGGAAGAATGGGATAAGCCAGATTTTGATACAAAGGGTACTGTATGGCACAAAGAAAATAAAATAGTTCCATTTATATTATATATCATGTGAGGGTGCACATCCACCTTTTAGACTTTAATCATGAAATATGTCATCACTACAGAACATGAACAAAAGAACCTGCTTCTCATTGACAAGAACATAATTTATTGGGGGGTAGGAAGGTTATAAAGTAAAAAAGAAACAAAAAAAATATAAGAATTTCAAAACCATGATCTTACACCAGAGCCACATAGGTCAGGAAGAATGTTGCATTGAGTGACACTCCAATGAAAACATCAAACACTGAAATAAAAATAGTTCCCTGAAGCAGCTCTCACTACATGACTCTCCGACAGAAGTCCCTCAGCCTTAGAGAGAAACAAAAGGAACTTAAGCAATAAAGCCGAAAAAATCATAAGTGCAAGCTAAGGGAGAAAAGCTTCCTACACTTCCTACACAATTGACTTTGAAAATGGTAGATATATCTTCAAATTTTCTAGTGTCGTGAGATCAGAAATAAATCCAAATGGAATCATGAAAAAATTATAGTCAAGGCCACAATGACATAGATGACATATTGCCGTACTTTACTCTGATCACGCTTGATTTTAAGATTAGTCCATATCAGTTGGCATGGTTCGGGAGCATTTGTAACTGTCCATTTGTTAACTTTTTGAGCATGTAGACGCTGAGCTGCAGAAGCTGCAATCACCCTTCGCGTGAAGAAGACCAGAGCAGAATCTTGCTGCTTGTCTCTAAGAGTGTCTCTTTGTTCCATTTCCAGTTTTGGGTTTAGTTCAATAATCTTCTCATTATAGTACTATATGCTATCAACTTTTTTACCAATCAGACCAAGGAAGCCAATTCTATCCGTGGGCCTTACTCCTGGTTTGCCAGTTGTTTTAGACTGCATATATTGCTTCAGAATGTGCAAGCTTCTTCTTGTACACTTCTAACTCTTCCCATTTTTTTTCACTTAAGAGAATCAAACAATGTAAACAAAATAGCATATAGCACCTCCAAAAATTTATAAACACAACATAAACCATTCAAATCAAATGACATAATCATCTGACATATGGTAGTTTTTTCTAATGCATCGTGAAAGCTTGCACATTTTAGTCTCAAATGCACTATTATCTAAAACTTGATCCTTTAAATATGAAATATCAATGTATTATATTAATAATTTAGCATTATCAAAAGCTGAGAAATTACTTAAAAGAAGAAAGCGAATTGCGCGGACAAATATATTACTTGTGCATAGGAAATAAGGAATCCCTCAAGTACCGTGCAATCTCTACCAGTCAAATTAACGCACAAAAAGAAAAGTACATAGCAAAAAAATGCCTTACCTCTTTGTTGTTTGTGACCACCATAGATCTGTTAAATGTCTCGGGATAGATACTTTTAAAAAATGAATCAACCTGTGCTTTTCTTGTTTGACCTACGGGGAATGTAGGTATGTCCCTAACAAGAACTGCAAATTGTTATGGTTTCACTTCAGGAGACATAAGAGCATCAGCTTTCAGTCCAGAGACATGCTTATAAGCCTTCCATAGGAGGTAATACGTGACAAATGAAACCCAACAAGTGGCTATAAGAAATGCCCAATAGGTTGACTCTTCGCCTGTATTTACAAAGAAACACAGAAAACTGAATTCAGAAGAAATGATCAGAAATAGATAGCTTAGTAACAAACAAAACAGAAGGCCATTAATAGTTTGAATTCATTACGAAACGATATATTAGTTGGATGGCACCACCAGCTCTGCAAATTGTGCCCCTGAACATATTCATTTGATATGTTTGAGATAATATTTAGTGGTTGAGAAACTTTACTATATGCACTTTGACAAGTCTAATAACCTATGTCCTGAGAGAATGAAAGAAATAGAACTATCCATCCAGAACATGAAAGGTAGTGTGGAATTAGGAAGCACGGGTGCAGATTTGGGTTCAGTTTCTGGTGTGGGTGTGGGTGCGGGTGTAGCAATTTGGCAATTTTTAAAAAAGTATAATGCGGGTGCGGCGAAATACATTTATTAAAAAATTATTAAATATATTTTCATATAATGGTCATTCAAACTTCACCTTAAAAAGTCCGTGCTTTTATGCGTAGCATAGATAATTAAAAAACATAAGTGTATCCTATAATTCTGTATAAAACTTATAATAAAAAAAAAAAATTGTATAAAACTCTTCCAGGTTACCTAATGACAGAAAAGGTTGCCAGTGGGCAGTGGCTTTATAAAAACTGGTAAGTTTCCCATGCAATGCACGAATAATTTTATGATATTTGATGTAAAACAGTTTTGGATAATGTTATGCATATATTTTAACGAAAAAGTAAACTAAATTTGAGTAAAGAAACATATACATTTTGAAATATTAAAAATTAATTCAATAGGTTCATTGCATATTTGTAGCATTCTCAAGGTATTTTTTTTTTTTTTTTTTTTAATAATGAAACCAAAGATAAATGCAAAAAGTAACAAGGCCATGAAAATTATTAATTTGTGTTATATTCACATATTTCATTCCATGAAATGAAAGTATGTTCAACTCTCTCACGGTCTTCTACTCATCGATAGTATGACATTAAGACATGATATAGGCAAGTGTATTTTCATGTGTCTTATAGATGATTTAAAATTAAACCATGGTAGAATATGGCTTTACATTGTGCTCTAGATATTCTCTCTACTTATATACCCAAAACAAAAAATATTCAACAAAATTACCGAAACCTAAATCATATTTAAGCCCCTAATTTTAAATAGATTAAAGAAAAAAATTACTCATATGGGTTTCGGCATCTTGATGATGGTGGGAGGCTAGTATAATAGATGCGGTAACCCTGGCTCTTACTCTTTTTGTCTCTTTCAAATGTTTTGTTAGTTTCAAGTCTTTTATTTTGGTAATATATAGTGGAATAGTACGTTTTATTTGATAATCTATAACATTTTTATGTCTCTCTATCTCTCTTCAGGGCCTTATATAGTTAGTTATTACTATTAGTCTTTAATTATTATTATTTATTTTGCCTTTTTTAGAGAAAAGTGTGGTGTAAATTTAGGCAATTAATGAGATATTAATAAGATAACAGTAACATAAGTTAATGTAAACATAAGTTGATGTCATTTTGGCTGATTGCAAAAAGGGGTTGCAGAAAATTCTAAGAGTTCAAGTCCAACATTGTTTTAGGGAGGCAAACAAATGTGTCGATGCCCTTGCTAGGAGAGGCACTTTACTTTCTCAAGATTTTGTTTTTTATCAATCCTCACAAGCTGATGTGGCGCTGTTAGTTAGCCTTGATGCTGTGGGCACTTTGTATGAGCGTTTTTGCTCCCCTATTTCGTTTTTGTAGTTAATAAAAATTCTCCATGCTTACCAAAAAAAAAATGTTAATTGTAAAATTAGAGCACCACAAGATAGGAGGACCTCGGATGAGGTCTATATATATATATATATGTATATATATATATATATATATAATTCCAACATTTATCGTATTCTATATTATTTTTTCCTTTTCTCTTTACCACTCACCTGTTCACACATTTATATATATTTTATTATTTTTTTTACCTTTTCTCCTCCACACGTTTTCTGACACCTCCACTTCCCCTTTATAATCTCTCATCTTCAACTTCAACTTTCTTTGCTTTCTACTTTTCTTTGGCTCTCTGTTCTTCAGTTTACATTGGCCACCTTGTATTTCTTCTCCACTTCTCACTCTCAATTCCCTCAAAATAACTAATCACTGCTAGATCAAACTCACCAATGTAAGCTGTACAGGTTTGCCTGAGTCTTTAAGGTTTTTTTCTTTTCTTTTTTTTTTTTTTTTTCTTTTTTCTCTTTTCTTTTTGTTAACACATATTTCAGCCCATTTCGGCACCCGAATTACCCGAATGGAAAAAATAAAAAAATAAAAAAGACTTGCTAAAGATGCTCGTGCAGTTGCGCCGACGGCCTCATGGCGCATCCGTGCGTGTCGAATACGGGTGCAATACCCCTGGAGCCACACCCGTGCTTCCTAGGTGTAGAATACTTTAACATGTCCCATGTATAACTTGTTAAGGTCTCTGAAAGTCCCATTGCTTGTAGTTGCTCTAGTGGAATTCACAATGCCACGTGGGCTAAAATCGTGCTTTCACAAACACAATTTCAATTAAAACTGTAAATTCATTATTTCAAAACACTATTTCACAATTTTACAATTTTAGCTAAAATTGAGTTTCAAAACACGATTTCAAAGAGAACGCATACAAAATATGCAATGATAGTGTGTAACAAGATTTTTCTTTTTATAAATTATGGAACAAGCAATAACATTTAGTTGTCTCTATCACTTCCAAAAAATTTATATATATATATATATATATATATATATATGCAATCTCTAGTCTCTACGTTAACAAACTCAGAATCTCAAATTAACTTTTCTAGTAAAAAAATCTCAAATTAATTTTTTCTTGTTGTTTTGGTCCGTCTTATTTCTCTCTCTCTCTCTCTCTCAATTGTTTTCCCCTTTGCTTTCTATTAACGTTTTTGTTGTCATCATCAAATTTTTTACTTTTAATAATTGTTGTCAAATAAAATTTTAATCTCTTAATTATTGGAAATAATTTCGCAATTTCTTGGCAAAGATGCAAAACAATACCAAGCTCTGGCAATATGATCTAGTTCCAAATTTCAATTCATCCCAACCCTATTCAAACCGAAAATTTATGTGGTTTGACAATATGCTTACCTTCGTATAATTGTAGCAATTTTCACAATGTTTGAGAGAAAAATACATATAGCAAACTCTATTTCTGAAGGAATAAATATATTCCTCAAACAGAGTCCAAAAAAGGGTAAAAAACAGTTCAAGTTAACAAAACTGTCAAAACTGAACTCCACGAGCCCAACAAAGTGATGAATGAAATATTATTGATGATCAAAAAACACAATACAAAGCTGAGCTAAGAGCCAAAAGGCTCAGCACTGTTTCAATGCAGAACATTTTCTTTACAAATAAGAACAGTACTAAAACAAAACAGAAGATCTAAACTTTTTTGTTTTTTGTCTTTTTGTTTTGGATGAATAACACACCTAAACTCAATCTATGAAATAACATGGCCAACAATAACTGTAATATCATCTCTCTTTCCTCCGCCGTGCTCCAGTCCAGCCAGCCGTGCCGCTTGTGCAAATGGGCTATCAACATTTTCATCCATGGAATTGAACAATGCCAAGTGTGCAATAGTGGAAGCCAACTTCTCTGTGTTTACACCTTCCAAAGTGCCCTTACTGATAATATCTTCGATTTCTGCAGTGAACATATTGTCTAGAAGCCCACCATTACCGAGAACTATAATGTCTCCAGGTAATAAACGTTCCACTGTTGTTACAATAGCTGAACATGGCTTATCACATGTCATGCTATTTCCCAACTGGTACGGATAGTTAAAACCATGTTGTTGTATCAGCGATTTATATACACATTTACTGTTCCTGAAAATCATAAACCCACTGTTTCCCACATTGATAGCACGTAAATAATAATCCGTGAAAGTCACAATACAAGCCGTGGATGAAACCATAGCCTTGGTATTCAAGAAACCTTCCTCCAAAGCTTGTCTTAAGTCCACAATACGATTGAGTGGTGGTTATTGCTTTTGGACTGCGGTCACAACATTCGACATCAGTTGGCGTGCGTATTTTCCAGCGTCTACGCCATATCTAGCCAAACCGCCAACACCGTCAGCCATGCCAATAGTGTTCTTCTCCGCACAAATAAAGTGAGCATCGTTGCCTTCAGATTGAGGATTTCCTCCTTTGTCCTTAGGGGTGTAGTGCGAACCAAAACTCACCCTCATACATCGTCTTTCTTGTTCCTGCAGGACAGGAATTAACACCACAGGAATTAACACCACTTTTCCATCAACAAGTTGTTTCTTGAAGATCATGTTGGACGCAAATAGAGAAAAAACCTACGAGAAATTTTGGAATTGTAGAGAAGGTAGAAATAAAGGGTTTGAGTTAAAATTATATAGATTGTTCCTCCTCTTGGCTAGTTTTAGTTGGAATAAGTGTTCTTGATATTTAGATAATGTTCCTAATATTTAGCGAAAAAATATAAATAGATAATGTTAATGTGTTTTTTTATTATCAGAGGTTTTGAGGTTTGTATTTTTATATACTCTTGTTCTATTGGGATTCTGAAATCTTCAAAGCAATTTATGATTTAAAAAAAAAAAATATATATATATATATATATATATATATATATATATATATATATATATCTAACTTTTGTTTTATTTTTTAAATTTTAGTTTTTAATTACCTAGCAATATAAAGTCAAAAAAAGAGAAACTTGAATTAAAGTGGAGAAAATAGAGTCGGTGGGTCACCGCGCTTAAATGAGAATGCTACAAGTCCAATACTCTCCAACGATCATATTATAAGTTTATACTACACTCAAATCAATTTATTCTTCTTGTGGCTTTTACCTCTGTTTTTCTCTATCTCAAGTATTTTCCTCTTTTGTTTTCTAATAACGTTTTTCTTGTTGTTGTTGTTAAATAAGAGTTTTCTAGTCTCTTAATTATTGGAAATCTATACAATTTTTGTGACTATAATATGCTAAAGATTGTTGTTGTTGTTAAATGAAAGTTTGAAACCATGGGTTATTGTTTAATTATGGTTTCAAACTTTCATTTGATATAGTTTGTGGAATTAATTGAGAATTACGGCTTCCTTCTTTTATATGTGTGATTATAGTTTTTTTTTTTTTTTTTTTTTTTTTGAGAAATAAACTAATTGTTAAACACATACACACTTAATCACACTTTCTTATCAAGTTTAAACACATTACTTAACCCAAAGTACCACTACAAAAGAGTCTTGTGATTATAGAATTTTATTAGGATTTTTGTGAATTATACTTGAATTTTATAATTATTTAAATAGAAAAAGAAAAAAGAAAAGAGAGAGAGAGAGAGAGAGAGAGAGAAAGCCATTAATAGTGAGGACTCTTTGCCTGCATTTACAAAGAAACACAGAAAACTGAATTCAGAAGAGATGATCAGGAATAGATAGCTCACTAACAAACAAAATAGAAAGCCATTAATAGTTTGAATTCATTACGAAACAATATATTAGTTGGATGACACCACAAGCTCTGCAAATTGTGCCGCTGAACATATTCATTTGATATTTTTGAGATATTAATTAGGGATTGAGAAACTTTACTATATGCACTTTGACAAGTCCAACAAATATCTAAGTCATCTTGATCATTTGATAACCTATGTCCTGAGAGAATGAAAGAAATTGAACTATCCATCCAGATCATGAAAGGTAGTGTAGAATACTTTTAACATGTCCATTATAACTTGTTAAGGTCTCTGAAAGTCCCATTGCTTGCGGTTGCTCTTGTGGACTTCAAACTATCATCAGTGGCAGCAATTGGTAGAAGAACTGGCAGCAGCACTATGCCAGATAAAACCAAGATTCCCAACACTGCAGATTAATTGGGGAAAGAGAATATAAGAAATTTGTCGTGTTTCTTCAGAAAAGTAACATATATGTTTTGACATATCCATACAACCTTTAGTTTAAGGTTCAGACAGTCAAAAGTGACATTCATTCATTCCCATTCAGTCGAAATGTTGTAAATAAGGCACAACTGATACTCAATAGTACTCTCAAATGACCTAAACAATTGCATAACACTGAAAAACTAACATGCTTCATTATCTATCTTATATTAAGGATTTTCGTTCTTGATAAAGAGAGGAATTCACATGTTGATATCATTTGCAAGTTTCAAATTGTTGCCGATTAACATATATTCAATTAAACTAATAACTTTAGTCATTCATTTGTTAAACTAGGGGGGGGGGGGGGGGGGGGGGGGTGGGGGAGGTGGCGCGAAGGGAAAGCAATGCCATGCCAACGCTCCATTTGTTAACTACAAATCCAAATAAGGTATTTTGATTTAAGCACCCCAATTCAAATCCGCAAGGCCCAAATTTTGTAATCCAAAAGCACCATAGTGAATAAAAGAATCCTAATGCCCATTGCTAAGGGTCAACAATGGGCTGGGTTGGGTTGATCCACCCTGTTTTTACTAGGTACATGGGCCTAGTGGGTTGGGCCAAGCAAGTCATTGACCAGTGAACGGGCCAAGACAAAAGGCAAAACACCAACTCATGACTTTACTCATGGGCAATGCCCATTTTGGTTGGACCAAATGGGCTACTCAAAGTTTTTTTTAATTGTTTTTCCTTCCCCACTTTTTTAAGGAAAGCCTCAAATTATTTTTTAAAGGGAAAAAAAAAAAAAAGAAAAAAAAAAAAAAAAAGAAGGAGATTCAAAACTCATTTAAATTTTTTACAGTCAAAACCTAATAATTTTTTTTTTCATTAAGGTTTTAAATAGTTTTTTTCTTTTTCTATCTTTTAAATGTCCAACATTTTTAATAAAAAAATCAAAGTTACTAAGCTATTAGCAAAAATATATATTTAGAAATTACTAAGCTCAATTACATTAAGTATCCTAGAGATTAGGTATGTTGTCTTCAAGTATTACTTTCTCACATCCCCACTCCATTCAAATATATTTTGTTAAAAAATATGGGTTAATGGACCAGGCTAATAGGCCCATCCAACAAACCAGGCTAATGAGCTAGTTTAGCAGGCACCCATGGCCTACACCATTAGGCTACTAGACTACCCATGAGTCCTTAGTTAATGGTATCAGCCTAGACAATCCATTATCCAAGTGGGTTGTAGCCGCCAGCCTGAGGGTCATGGGCAATTTGGTGACTCTTACCCATTGCATAATTATCTAAATTTTATCATTGATATTATATCATCTCAATTTTGCTATTAATGTTTTATCTCATGGATCTAAAAATATAGAGAATACCACATAATTTTTTAAATTTTAAATTATTAGATACTCTTATATTTTTAGATTTTATAGTATTAAATTTGTATTGAACCATAAAGAAACGGATCCAAATATTATGATTTGTGAGACTCATTATATTTATAAAATAAATCTTTTTGTGTATTATTAAAAGATAGAGATAAAAGTAAAGCTTAAACAATAGCTTTACAATAATTCCTTCAAAAAACCACCGCGCACCTTTGATGCGGTAATCACTCCACAAGTATAAGTGATTGTCAGGTGTGGGGAGTAAAGGTCAGAATTTAAATCTTCACGAGAAATATTCACACACATATACACTTAAATTACATTAGACTAGAAATTATATCTCGTATAAAAATAAATAAATAATCCCTTCAAAAAGAAAAACCACCAAAAACACGATTGATATTCGACAATAGTCCTATTAAAACTTGGCCAAAAGTAGAGTGAAACACCAGTTGTCAAGAACACAAAGTGGACGGCAGTGTCAATTCCTGGGATGGCGATGATGTCCTTTTCCCAGGAGGAAATAGACTCCCGGATCCACGCAAACGGGTTCCGGGTCCTGGAGCCTGCTTCGTATGGATTCAAACCCTTCAAGATCCGATTCGTGTAGTAAACCACGTTGTTTCCTGGTTTTCTCGACAACCATGTGAACAACAGCATCAAAACCATGAATATAACAAAACATGTACCTAAGGACGTGAAGAATGAACTAAAATCCATCTGGGTCTCTCTCTCTCTCTCTCAAGGCAAAAGTAACCATTAGGATGGTATATTTTTTAACAAAGAGGAAAAAAGACAGTGTCGAGTAAGTATGAAGATTGATTGCAGGGGGAGGAGGAGGTGTTGTTGCAGTTAAGATTCATTGCCAAAAAAAGCAATGCCATATTCTTTGTTTGAAAGATAAAGAGAGAAAAAGGAAAGAAAAAATACCTCAAGGAAGATTACCTGGTAATTGTGGGGTACTCTTTGCTTTGCTTTTTCAATGTTTCAAAGCTACTTTGGGAAATTAAGCAAAGGCCAACAGTGGCAGCTCTACATTGAAGTCAGGTGTTCACACCCTGACTAGTAAAAAAAAAAAAAAATTATATATCTACCAACTGACCCATTTTGTCTACCTAAAAAAATTATTAGATATCCTTGAATTCAAAATCCCGAGAAAAATATTAAAAATACTAACTTCAAAATTTCAAGGATTTGATTAAAAAAAAAGAAGTAATATTAAGTTTACAATATTTTTACCATAAATCATAAATAATAAGCCCTTATTTAATGATTACTCTAGAAAAAATTCTTAAAACCATCACTGAGATCTAGAGCGCAGAAGGCGTTGACTGGGTCATCAAAGATAGATGAATCGACAGCCATCGAAGACACCCTTGGGCGCGTGACATTCATGGAGGACAAAAATGTTGCAAAAGTTGGAGTTGGAGGGATTGAAGTGGAGGTCAAAGTTGATCTAGCTATGCAAGGTCTCAGCTGCACAATAGAGTTCTTGAGGTACACTGCATTAGAATTCCAATTAAATTATGTAGACTAATTGAATTTAACTGTACTTAATACAAACTAATATTGTTTATACTTTATTAATCAGTATAATCATGTATCCAAATTTAATTGAATAAATTAATATAGTGCACTTAGAAAACTTATCTCACACTATGTTTAAGAGGAAGGAATGAAAATGAATTATTTTGGAATGTTTTTTCCATTCCCTTATTTAGGAGTAATGAGTGGGATGAAATGGAATAAGTAGAAAGGAACACTCGCTCTCTTTATTTTCTCAAAACCTCAAATTTGCATTCTCTCATAATCAGAGGAAATTAAATCCAGTTTAATTAAATTTGAACTAAAACTCCCAAAATACCCTTATATATGCAATCATTTATTTTAAAATATGGGTCAAATAGTAATATTATCATAAAATTATTCAATTTCTTTTATAACATATACAATTATTAAGGAGTTTTAAAATATAGCCTTCCAAAATAGGACTTGGTTTCCCTCCCAATTATTAATTTGAGTTAGTCCATACTCCATAGTGCTCTTAAAAATATATTGACCAATTGATACTTTTTGTTTTCTTAATTTTTTTTTTTGTTAAAATTTTGAATTGTTTATGTCTTTGAAGACTTCATTGGTTCCATTACTTTAGTAGACGATTTGGTTATTTAAATTGAAAATAAAAATTTAAGAATTTCATTATGAATATTGTAAAATAATTTTTGTATCACAAACAATTTTTGTATATATATGTACATGTCTAATATCAAACTAAATATATATATGGATAAAACTAAGGTACAATATAGGTTCTCTATTTAAATTCAACACATAATTGTATCAAATTTAATTGTCCTTGGAAAAAAAAAACATTATTTGTTCTTCATTGGTTAATACAACATCTCTTAAGCAAATATGCACACATACATACACTTAGGTTGCATTTGGTATTGGCTTAAAAAGCCAACTTTTTTTTACTATTTTGCTCTTTTTTTTTACTATTTATGGGTCCAATTACACTTTTATGTACTATTTATGGCTTCATTATGCTATTTCAGCTACCTTTTAGCTTTATCTACAATACTTTTAGCAAAAAATTTCAATTTCAGCTAAATAAGTTGTTCTCAAACAAACTCTTATGTATTTGAATTTAATTACCTAATACCTTGTACCTAAAAAAAAAAAAAAACCTAATTTTCTATTCAATGAATTATGACTAATTGTAGTATTAAAAAAAAATATGGTTTATATATACATATGCATGTATTGTCATATGTGTGTGGGGGTTTGCCTCGACTAACTTATTAGTATCACAACTTGGTCCCAAACAAAAATTAATAGCTCTGCCCTTACTGTTATTACTGTTCATTAGGATTTGGAAAGCACACAACAATGGAGGCTGCTTACATGAAAAAATGAGCAAAAATTCCTTTGAAAGTACCAAAGAAAAGCAATAACAGAAACATAAGATTCAACCAAACTAGAAATTAGTATAAGACACTCTAAAATTTTGAAAGATAAAAAAATAACTGTCTTTCCACTTGAAGACAATTCCATGTCATTGTTCACATTCACATAGAAATCGAGTGTCATAATGTACATAGAAAGTCATCTAGTATTAAACTGATGATTAGTTGAAAACAACGACAATATAGATCTATAGAAGGCATGTGATTGTAGTGTCAGATATGATTGCTGACATTATAGAATGCGTATCAACTCTAGTTTTAGGCGAGATGACCGACAACTAAGCCATAGAGAAACAAAGAGTTAAGTCTGGTGTATCCAAGTGATGGCACACCATGGCAGAACATTTAGTTTAGTTGAACAATTTGGTTTTATGCTCTCTGTTCTGGGCCTCGATTCTTAGTAATGATAACAAGTCAGCTTGGACTCATTGTTATATCGTCAGCGAGAAACTTCACTCTATTTTTATTTCATGAAATGAAAATGGTCAGATGCTAAGAACGAAATTTTAAAACCTACGAAAATAAGCCTCACCAAATTGAAGACATTGTATGGCAGAATAATGCAATAACCTTAAATGTAATCTACAGTTGCTAATCCAGGATAATTCAATGATATCATTTTGAGTTGACAGTGAAAGATTAAACAGGACTAAATAAGATAACTCCACACAACTGGTGCAAATTTACATAATATATTACAGACAACCCAATGTCATGATTCCCAATGCTTAACATATAAACAATATGCTAAATTTCAAAAAGTTTTGCTAACCAGATTACAGACACCAACAAACACAAATGTACATCAAACTAATGACCCTGATCTTGAAACTTTTGACAAGGCATCTTCAAACTGGTACAACATCAGTCTTCTCAGAACTTAAGCTTGGTGGGATGTAAGATTTGAAAATTAGTTCCATATCATTATTAGGAATTTCCTTTGAACCGCGGAGAGCAACTTCCAGAGGTGTGTCACAGAAAAATCTGTAGAATTTCTTATGGCAGACAAAGCCAAATATCAGGGACGGTATGATGAGTGTAATTATGAATGGTGCATAGTAGAATTTCTTCACCCCAAAGTAACCAAACATAGTAACTTGGTGTAATATTAGAGCTGCAAGGATGCGATTATGCATGTGTGGCCACATCCTTCCATAGCTTTCATAAGATGGAACATAAACATTGAGTACCTGTCACATAAAACACAAGAAAGAAAGCTAAATTGACATGAGAATAAAAAAAGGGCAAATAGCTGAGCATGCTAGAGCTCAGCAAAGAGATTGGTAAAAAAATAAATAAATAAATTCAACAAAAATAAATTAACTTTACCTGATTTCTAAGAATTAGCCATCCCAGGCCAAAGTAAACCATACCAAATAGGATAATAATAGGAGCTATAACAGAGTAGCAGAGGACAATTGTGGCAATCAACATGTCACCAGGAACCCTAGTTCCATACTTAAGATCTCCTGGAAGCCAAGCTTCCTTCAGCTCAGCCTCAGTCTTACAAAGATACCTCTTCTTTAAATGGAATATAATTAGAGGAACTATTCTGGACAATTCAAGACCATAGCCAACAAAGAACCTGGAAAACAAAGAATTATTAAATTAAATGGAAAGTGACCTCTTGCAAGCAGATAGGTATGCAAAAATAAAAGACCAAATAATGTATTAAAAAAAAAAAAAATTCATGAAGACAATCTATCTCATCAAAATCCTGATCCAAAAAAATGGGATAAGCCAGATTTTGATACAAAGGGTGCATTGGGACCAATAGAAATAATATAGTTCCATTTATTTTCCATAACCTTTGAGTCACAAAAAATCGTTATCCCTCCAGATCATGATCAAAACTCAAAAGAACAGCCTTCTCATCAACAAGAACCTTTTTTTTCGGTGTTACAGAATACAAAAGAAACCATAAATATAAGAAATGCAAAATCATAATCTTACCTCAAGGCCACATAGGTCAGGAAGAACGTCGCATTGAGTGGCAGTTTATTCCCTAGTAAGGGAACTATAGAGTTAGGATTCTTCTCAATGGTCTTCAATGTACCGAACAATGTTCCACCCACCGACACTCCAATGAACACATCTAACACTGTAAAATAAAAATATTTCCCTGAAGAAGCTCTTACTACATGACTCTCAGAGGGTATTCCCTCAGCCTTGGAGAGAAAGTGAAGGAACTTGGGCAGCAAAGCCAAAAAAATAATGAGTGCAAGCTGAGGGAGGTAAGCTTCCAACACTGTCTTGATCGCGTCCAAATTCACAATTGACTCTAAAAATGGTAGATATTTCTTCAAATTTTCCAGTGTTGTGAAAGCAGAAATAAATCCAATTGGAATCATGAAGAAAACTATCGTCAAGGCCACTATAACATAAACGACATATTGTCGTACTTGCCTCTGATAAAACTTGATTTTAAGATTAGTCCATATCACTTGACGAGGTTCAGGAGCATTTGAAACTGTCCATTTGTCAACCATTTGAGAATGTAGACTCTGAGCTGCAGAAGCTGCAATCACCCTGCTCTTGAAGAAGACCAGAGCAGCATTTTGCTGCTTCTCTCTGAGAGTGACTTTTCGTTCCGATTCCAGTTTTGGGGTTACTTCTTTAATCTTCTTAGTATAGTACTCTATGCTATCAACTTTTTTACCAATCAGACCAAGGAAGCCAATTCTGTTAGTGGGCCTTGCTCCTTCTGGTTTGCCAGGTTTCTTTGACTGTGCATATACTGCTTCAGCATGGGCAAGCTTCTTCTTGCACCCTTCTAACTCTTTCCAAAGTTTGTTCACCTAACAGAATCAATCAATGTTATAATAGCATATACCACCACCAAAAATGTAAAAATACACCATAAACTGTTCGAGTCAAATGAGATAATCATCTGACCCATGGTATATTTTCTAATTCATCTTGAATGCTAGCACAATTCAGTTTCAAATGAAATATTGTCTTAAATTTGAACCTTCAAATATGATATATCTATGTATTATAATAATAATTTACTTAGTATCACCGAAATCTGATAAATTATGATAAAGTAAATTGCTCGGACAAATATATCGCTTAAAGTGCATAGATATAAACAATTCTGTAAGTACTGTGCAATATTTAACAGTCAAATTAATGCACAAAAAAAAATACATAGCAACTCAATGCCTTACCACTTTGTTATCTGTGACCACCATTGATCTGTAAAACGTCTTCGGATAGATACTTTCAAAGTATGAATCAACCTGTTTTTGTCTTGTTTGACCTGCAGGGACTGGAGGTATGTCTCTAACAAGAATGGCAAATTGTTCTGGTTTCAGTTTCGCTTCGTGATTCAAGAGAGCTTTAGCTCTCAGTCCAGAGACATGCTTATAAGCCTTCCACAGCAGGTAATATGTGACAAATGAAACCCAATAAGTGGCTATCAGAAATGCCCACAAGCGAGGACTCTTCGCCTGCCATTTACAATGAAACACAGAAAACTGAATTCAGAAGAAATGATCAGGAATAGATAGCTAACTAACAAACAAAATAGAAAGCCATTTATAGTTTGAATTCATTAAGAAACGATAGATTAGTTTGATGGCACCACCAGCTCTGCAAATTGTGCCCCTGATTCCCTGAACATATTCATTTGATATGTATGAAATATTATTTGGTGGTTGAGAAAATTTACTATATGGACTTTGACAAGATTAATAAATGTCCAAGTCCTATTGATCATTTGATATCCTATGTCCTGAGGCCGAGAGAATAAAAGAAACGGAACTATTCATCCAGATCATGAAAGGTAGTGTAGAATACTTTAACATTTCCCATGTATGAATAGTCAAGATCGCTGAAAGTCCCATTGGTTTTGGCTGCTGTAGACTTCACGCTATCATCAGTGGCAGCAACTGGTAGAAGAACCGGCAGCAGCGCTATGCCAGTTAAAACCAAGATTCCAAACACTGCAGATTAATTGGGAAAAGGAGAATATAAGAAATTTGTTTCTTTTCTCTGGAAAAGGTAACATGTTTTGAGATATAAGTAATGTATGGCTAACATATTAATACAACCTTTAGTTTAAGGTTTGGACAGCAAAAGTGACATTCACTCATTCCCATTAAGTTGAAATGTTGTATAGAACAACTGATGTTTAATGCTACCATAAAATGACCTAACCATTGCATAACACTGAAAAACTACATGCTTCATTATCTATCTTATCTTAAGGATTTTCATTTATCATATCATTTGTATGTTTCAAAGATTTCAGATTATCATTTATTCAATTAAACTAACAATAACTTTAGTCATTCATTGGTTAAAATATGGGTATACAATGTGGTTTTACTTAAAGATACTAACCTATATTACACACACACATGTATATGTCTGTAAGTATGTCATTCTAACAAGAAAAACAATTCAGTGAGGCTAATTGCAATAGTGTCACACACCAAGACAAACGTTCTAGTGACAAGTTTATGATTAAACAAGTCCACTTGCCACTCGGTTATTTATTTTATGATTTGATGGAGGAGGCTCTGCACTTCATAGTGCCACTCAAAAGGATAGATTATATTAACCACTAATGAAATTCCTTTATTCCTTTCTTATTTGAAAATGAAAGTCCTACATCCCTTTCTTATTTGAAAATGGAATTCCTTTATCCCTTTCTTGTTTGAAAAGATAATAATATAACCAAATACAAATGTCATACTCAATGTAAAAGATTCCAGTTTTATGGGATTGGAAAAGGTTGTTGGTAGGCAGTCTTATCCTCAATTTTAAAGAGACTAATCTTGACTTTAACCCATGACACATTGCTTGGGCCAAGGGTCCTTGTCATCACACCTGAACCGACCTCTAACATAACCAAATACCGAAGATTCTAAAATTACATACACAATGATGCGTTTTTGCAAGCTATTCTACCATTCCAATTCCTCAAATATCAATACAGATCACAACATTTGTGCCTGCTAAATATCTCAACAGTCAAACTACAATATTGAGGGCAATTATCAAAAGATTGTATCTTGTAATCCTAGGTAGACATTTGCAACTACTGCACACTTTGACTTCTCCAAAAATATATTTTGCAACTACGTCCTTACTTGAATCACCTCCCACAAACTTTCCTTATACTATTGCTTTATTGTTAGACAAAGTTTGATTCCAAACTAGTCTAAAACTATCTTTTTCAACTCATTACATGGCAAATATAAGACTATCTATGTGAATTTTTTAAACAAGTCACACTACACATGGATGATCTCTTCAATTACCACAGGATAGATTAAACTTTTTCTAATTTTAAAATCATATAATTTTAAATCTTAAACAATAGCTTTATAATAATCCTTCCCAAAAAAACAAAAACCAACGTAAGTAATTTGTCTACAATTTAATTCAGACCTGATTCTAAGAAGAAGAAAAAATTCACATGAATTCCGCCGCAAGGAAAACTCAATTGACAATAGTTTTAAGAATTATTTTAGGACCACAACTATTATCACACTTTTTCTTTCCGTAACTAACCTATCTAGTAATCTACCACTTTCACATTAACCTACAACTTTTCTTTTTCATCATTCATGGACAGCCACATAGAATAATCGTGGGAGAGATTGTGATCATAGAATTCTATTGTAGTCCTACAAGGACTTGACCAAAATTACATACAGAAAGTGACAGAGTGAGAGAGAGGCAGAGACAAACCAGTCCTCAAGAACACAAAGTAGACAGCAGTGTCATATCCCGACATGTCGATGATGTCCTGTTCCGTAGAGGACATAGCCTCCCGGATCCAAGCAAGCGGGTTCCGGGTACTGGACCCTCCTTTGTATGGACCCAAACCCTTCAAGATCCGATTCGGGTAGTATATCATGGTGTTCCCTGGCTTCCTCGACAACCACGTGTACAACAGCATCAAAACCAGGAATATCACAAAGGACGTCCCTAAGGACGTCAAGAACGAACTGAAATCCATCTGGGTCTCTCTCTAAAACTCAAACAAACAATCTAAATTTGTCTCTGTCTCTGTCTCTCTCTCACAAAGCATGAGTGAAAAGAAGGTTTATGAGTGTATTGGAAATGGGAAAAGCCGGTTGATGCATCATTAAAGAAGGAAAGAAAAAGATAAAGAGGAAAGAAGATACTGTAATGTAAGTATGAAGATTGACTGGAGGAGGTGTTGCAGTCACGATTCATTGCCAAAAAAAGCAATGCCATATTCTTCTTTTGAAAGATAAAGAGCTCAAGAAAAGAAAAAATGCCTTAAGGATGATTTGCTGGCTGTGGAAACGTGGGGTACTCTTTGATTTGCTTTGCTTTGCTTTTTCAGGCTATTTTTCTTTCAGTCTTATGGAGGTAAAGGTATGTGGAGGTGACTAGCAAGCAGTAGACTCTGCAGAAGGATTAATGGAGAGTGATGCGATAGAAACTAATGGCAAAGAACGCGTTGGCCAGGTCGTCAAGGAGATAAATCGGCCGCAATCAAAGACACCCCTGAGGTACATGACATTGATGGAGGACATAGATGTTGCAGAGGTTGGAAGGATCGAGCTAAGTGGAGCCGTGGAGGTTGGAGTTGGTCTAGCTATGCATGGTCGCAGATGCATGATATAAATTATAATTCACTAGTGTACATTACACTTTCAATTAAATTTAAACAGATAAATTTAATTTAATTATAATAAAGATAATTTTTTTATAAAAATAATAAAGATAATATTGGTTAACATAGCCATATATTCGAATTTAATTGAAAATTTTACTCTATCTAAATTATACCTAACTTGTACTATCAATTTTTTTTTTTTTTTTTTTTGAGAAGAAGTAAAGGAAATTTTATTCAAAATAAAACTCAAAGGTCTTTTCGGAATACATCATCCAAATCATTAGGTAGCTCCTAGCCATACATTTGTGTCTGCAGTTAAAAACAGGATTTCTTTTTCTTTTTTAACATATACAACTATATAAGCCTACAAAAACAGGATTTCCCCCTCCCCAAATTTTTAATTTGAGTTAGTACATACTACTCACATAACCACATGTTTGAATTTAACTGAAAAAATTTACTCTGCCTAAAAAATTATACCTAACTTTTATCATTTTAGAAATTCTTTTTAACATATACAAACTATATAAGCCTACAAAACCAGGAGTTCTCCCTCACCAAATTATTAATTTGAGTTAGTACATACTGCTCTTAAAAAATACACGGGCCAATTGCACTTTTTTTTTTTTCTTTTGGTCTCAATTTTCATTTATTATTATAAAATTTGCTACTGTATCTAATTTATTTCTTTGAAGAATTCATAAATTCCATTGATTTTTTTATTATTATTATTATAATTCAATTTAGTTGAATTTTGATAGTTTATATTGAAAATAAAAATCTGCAAAGTTTTACCGTAAAAACATGAAAGATCATTATCAAATATAATTTTAATATGAGACACTAAGTTTCTTTTTATATATACTTTTGTATATGTTTAATATCAAACAAAGCAGCTTTCTTTTATACTAGTTGTTAAAACATGATAAGTTCTTAAAAAAAAATTATCTAATAAATATATATAGGTAAAATTTATGCTTAGTTCCTTATGTATCATATAGTAGGTTTTTCATTTAAATTCAAAGACATGGTTGCATGAGATTTAAATTTCCATAAAATATATTTATATGTGTTATATTTAAATATATATATATATATATATATATATATTAATATATATGTCTCTATGTGTGTCTAGGGGTTGTCTTAACTATTATACATATAGTATCACAACTTGGTCTCCAAACAAAAATTAGTAGCTTTGCCCATGCTATTTGTTGAGGTACAAATTTTTGGTCCTTAATTTCATTAGCCCACTCACAAAAATTACCCATATAAGCTCATAAACTATTTTGAGTCCACATAAATATTTCCCACCTATTACTCAAATATTTTCATGTTATTGGGCTCTCACAAATATCTCCCACATTATTACCCAACTTGGGCTCTCACAAATATTCTCTATATAAGCCCCATAAATTATCTTGGACCCTCTCACACATATTACCCACATATTATCTAACTTGGATTTCCACAAAAAAAAATACTTATCATATTACTACCAAGATTGGGCCACAAAATTATACTATCTCCACAAAAAAGCCCAAAAACATTTACCTTGTCAGAAAATCCAAAAAGCCCAACAAAACCCCCTCTAAAGCCCATTATGATACGACACCTCTAAATCCCGTTACGATACGGCATTCTAAAAGCCTGTTATGATACGGCACTCTAAAAGCCCGTTACGATACGGCACTCTAAAAGCCCGTTACGATACGGTACCTTTAAAAGCTGTTATGATATAGCACTCTAAAATCCCATTACGATACGGCACCTCTAAAGCCCATTACGACACGGCACTCTAAAAGCCCGTTATGATATGGCACCTCTAAAGCCTGTTATAATACGGCACCTCTAAAACCTATTGCTACACTGCATTCTTACTAAGTCCGTTGCTACATAGAAATATTTTTACGAAATCCTACAAAGCCCAAATACTAATTTGGCACCTATTTTACAAAACCCAAATGCTATTTTGGCACTTATTTTACAAAGCCCAAATACTAATTTGGCACTATTTTTACAAAGCTCAAATACTAATTTAGCACCTATTTTACAAAACTCAAATACTAATTTGGCACCTACTCTACAAGGCCCAAATACTAATTTGGTACCTATTTTACAAAGCCCAAATATTAATTTACAAAGCCAAAATACTAATTTGGCACTATTTTTACAAAAACTCAAATGCTATATTGGCACTTATTTTACAAAGCCTAAATACTAATTTAACACCTATTTTACAAAGCCCAAATATTAATTTGGCACCTATTCTACAAAACCCAAATACTAATTTGGCACCTATTTTACAAAACCCAAATTTTATTTTGGCACTTATTTTACAAAGCCCAAATCCTAATTTGGCACTATTTTTACAAAACCCAAATACTAATTTGACACTTATTTTACAAAGCCCGAATACTAATTTGGCACCTACTCTGTAAAACCCAAATACTAATTTGGCACTATTTTTACAAAACCCAAATGCTAATTTGGCACTATTTTTACAAAAGCCCAAATGTTATTTTGACACTTATTTTACAAAGTCTAAATACTATTTTGGCACCCATTTTTACAAAACCCAAATATTATTTTGGCACTTATTTTATAAAGCCCAAATATTATTTTTGGCAACTACTCATAAAGCCCAATAATACTTTGGCACCTATTTCCAAAAGCCCAAATCTTATTTTGGCAAAAAAACCTATTACATTACGCTCAAAATGCCCAAAACTATTTCTTGGCAAGAACATATCTTCATATACTAAAGTCCCTAACTCATGGGAAATATAAATTTCTCATCTTTCAAAATACTTATTTCACAAAATTTATGGGAACTATGCTTATTTTTCCATAATCAACTAACTATAAAAGCTAATGTATATTACCTATGGCAAAACTGGGATGACCAAGCCCAAAGAAGCTCAACTACAAAGCCCAACTGAGCCAACCCAGTCCATATATAAATCTCAGCAGCTAAAGCTCACGTGAGCTGTCCAGTTAAACTTCAATACTACCTGATAGTTGGAGCCCATCACCATCAGTTCCAGCTTGTCCAATCAGAATCAAAAAAGGGACACATGTCCAATAAGGGTTAAACCCTTCCTTGCCAAGCTGAATTTCATCATTTCTCATGTGACATAAAGCTGAGGTGACATGACAAAAAGCTGCGAAGCTTCAGCCAGTTGTATCTCCTTCCTTCTCTAACTCATTTGGTCAAGCATCAAGAGCAACCATAACCAGGCCATGAAAGATTCTGGAACAACATGAAATCAATTCATTATCATACCAAAAACATGTACTTTCTGATTCATGGACCAAGCACATAAACCTAAATGAGGAAAACTTAGGGAAATGTGGTTTGGAGGGCACCAAAGGGATCCCAGCAGAGTTCCCAACGTATGGCTCCAAGATTGACACCTAACTTGGGGTGATACAATCTGCCCTAGGGAACTCTGGCTCTAGCAGCAGCAAAACCAAGATTATTAGCCTGATACATGCTTTAATCCCATCAGCCAAGGCCAAATCAACATATAATGCTAGGCCAGAATCCCAGCTTTTATTACCCAAAACAGCAAGAACATCCTAAAGCTAAGCTTACTACTCTTGGCCAAAATCTTAGGAACGATTCTCTAAGGATTTTCTGAAGATTAAGGAAGATTTAGCAAAGATTATTTGCTAATTACCCCCCCAAACTCAACTATAAATAGAACTCTCCACTGATCCTTCAGGAAGGACACATATACACTAAAAGACACACTGATAAAAAGAGCTCTTCCTCAACTTCTTTGCCTAAACCTTCTCGAAGCTCTGGCAAAGTGCTGAGTTCTTAGTTTCAAGTTTAGAAACTAAATTCTCTAGCTCCTAGCTCACAAATACTCCTCTTACCCCTATTCATAAACACTTATTTGTCCCCAACAGAAAGTCTTTGCAACTTCACTCTATACTCTCACTCATTACTCATACTACTCACAAATGACTTTCTACTTACTACATATACTATATTCCCAAGCATGTCTTGGCACCATAATGATTTTGCTGCGCTAGCTGGGATCTCTCTCTCTCTCCCTTCATCCTACACTAAGTTTTTCTCATTACTTGTTATAATGGAGTCCATAATATTCATTTACTCATTTACTATTGAAGGTTGTGATGTAACTATCACTATAGAATTTTTTCCTCATATTGTTGTGTTAGAAGACTCTTCTCCAAAGCCAATGGTTGATGAGTTTGAAAATATGGATTCTTTCCTTAATCTGTGAAATAGCTAACAGCTGGAGATTTATTTTGTTCTATCTCATTTTAACGCTAGGCTGTTTTCTGTAGAAATATTTTATCACTGCGCTATTTCTTATAGTATGCTTTTAATCATGCTAATGTGTCTGTTGTAGGAGTTGTTTATGGGTCATTCTTTTGAGCCTCCAACCCAACACAAATCTTATTTGTTGGAAGGAGAAATTTTTTCGCCCCTGACACTGTTATGACTGCTGATTGGGCTTTGAAAGCATACAAGTATACAACATTGGAGGCTGATGACATGAAGAAATTAGCAAAAAATCCTTTGGATGCACTTAATAAAAGCAATAACAGAATTTTAAAGTATCTTGTGATAATGTGAATAGAAAGTCGTCTAATATTGTACTGATGGTAAAGTCATTATAGAAGACATGTGATTGTAGTTTTAGGTATGATAGCTAACATTATAGAATGCATATCAACTACAGTTTTAGGGGTGATAACTCAGCAGCCACGTTCATAGAGAAACACAAAGTCAAGTATGGTGTATCCAAGTGATGGGTTACGAAAAATTATCTAATGAAACAGTGTTATGAAACATCTCTCTCACAACATATGGAAAAATTATTGGATGTTCCCAAAGCACCATGCCGTAGCGCTCCTTTCTCTCTCATTCATGATGGATCTCACCATAAATTTACTCCAATTTGTGTGGGTCTCGCACATGAATTTCACATATTATGAGAAAAATGTTTCATAAGACCATTTTATGAAACTTTCACCATGGCAGAACACTTATACTCTCTAAACTGAGAGAAAATAAAATGTGTTTTAGATATATGCATCCTCACACTCACATGAGGGTGTGTCCCACACATGTGGGGGCCACCCTCATGTGAGTGTGAGGATGCATGCATCCGAAACACCTTATACCACCTCTTAAACTACACCTCAATTCCTCGTAATGATAACCATACAGCTTGGATTCTTTGTCAAATCATGAGCAAGAAACTCTAATCTATTTTTATTTTCTGAAATGAAAATGGTCAGGAGCTAAGAAGAAAATTTTAAAACCTAGGAAATTAAGACTCACCAAATCGAAATCACAGAGCCAGCATACCACCTAACTTTAAATTAAATTGCCTTTCTAAAACATTGTATGACACAATAGTGCAATAACCTTAAATGTAAGCAACAGTTTTCTTCACAGTTTCCTTAAAAGTGTTTTCGTCAATGTGCATGTTATATGGTTTTCAATTGCGATTCAAATCCGTTTTCTTCACACTAAGATTTCAAATATCACTTTTCCCTTTGATATATAGTTGAAAAAAAATTTCCTATTAACCAAAAAAAAAAAAAGTTTTTTTCCCCCACTTTACATCGAGTGTTCAACTTCAAAGCCAAAATTTGAATTTTCCCCGTGAAATAGTCCAATAGTGTCACTCATGACTCAACCTTAAGGATTTTTTTTTTTTTCTTTTTTTAGGCAACCATAAGGATTTTGACAACAATTAAAGTTTACAAACATTGCTTCACATAAGATTATCATCAATTGCCCTACTACTGCATTTATTTTAGCTGGATCATCTTCCACATTTTCAAATTTAGGCATGCGGTCAAATTTGAAGATTTGGTGAATTACACCCAAAAAAAAAAAAAAAAAAAAAAAAACCTAAAAAATGAACTCTAAAATGTGGGTTCACATTCGTGCCCAGAATACTTTTTTGTTGAAAAAAAATAAAAAACAAACAAATTCTACAAACACTCATTTAAAGTATCAGGGGCTTATTCAGTTATTCTCATCATCAAAAAAAGTATTAAGGTCTTATTTTATTTTTTTCCTTTAATTTTCATTTGTTTTTGCCATCTTTAACTCATAATTTAGGAGCATTTAAAATATATATTTGACTTTAAATCACGATTTCAGTGCAAAAAGTGTGTGTTATGTACATTAGTACATATATTGATCAGGAAGTCCATTTATGGAGGAAATGTTATTGGGTTTCTTGTAAGGGGGAAAATTGTGGAAAAGCTCAAGTGCAGTTTCTCAAATTCTATTAATGCTGCTTCTCAATGAACCATGAAAGATGCTTGGAGTGCCTATCAAAATATACAAAATCCTACTCTTAACCTATTCATGTTGCCACCTATTATCCAATAACATTCTCAGTTACAATTACCGTTCTTGTAACATCATAAACCAAGCTTTTGCTCCAGACACATCATAAAAAGATCTTAAAAAGTAACGCTCAAAATCCAAAGATGAAAAATATGACTACTAAATAAGACACAAGAGCATTAAAATTAGACTGAATTCTGGTTTAAGGGTATACAAACACACTTAATATAATTCCTAGAGTTCTTCACAAAATGAACATAGTGGTGAATTTATACAATGTGGGGCTTGAACCAACTCCAGCTTTCTTCACCTTCGGGCAATATGGACACCATATATAGCCTCAAGATCATTTTCAAGGCTAAAAACACACTCATCTCCAGGTTGAATGAGATTCGCCTTGTTAAAATCTTTCCATCCGCTTGTCAATATCTTGAAATTGGGTCTCTCATGGTAGAGTACTGGCCACATTCTCATAGCTGAATCTCGCAGGTAGACAACCTTCCTTTCCATTTTCATTCTTCCCTTGTGAGAACTTGGCAAGCATGTGGGCAACTCCTGCATTAAGTAGTGTTCGAGGAAGGTAAAAATAAATCAGTAGATACAGAAAGACTCACCAACACCATGCCATTTACTGATCAAAAGGTTGTATTTAAATCTTTCAAATGAATAAGCGCGCATTTGTGTGTGTGCATTCGTTTACATATTGTGTTCTACAAATGATAGTGTTAATGTTTCCATTTATTGACTAAAAGGTATGATTTAAATCTTTCTGATTGAATTCCAGAAAGCATGCCACCAGCAAGATTTAAATTTTTCATTTTTTAATTACATAATTCAACCTATAAAACAAAAGTCAGTTACGTAATTCTGTCAAAACAGTAGAATTGATTATAAAGAAATCAGCAATAGGAATGACAATATATAGGAAGAATAACAGGATAACTGAAACAAAACGCAACAACTGCAATTTGTGACAACATATATGGTTGATCAAGATCAATATGGTTGTGTAAGACCAGTTAATTAAAAAGCAGATAGTAACAACATAAAGAAATGCTAATACTCAATAGGCTAATCAATGAATAACATACAAGAAAAGATTAATCTTCTGTGGCCACCAAACAGGAGACAGTGGGACTGGGTGTACTCTGTGAAAGAACCCCAATTGGGTCAACAGGTTCAGCTTTCACCGCTATATGACCTTTGTCATCATCTCCAACATTTGTGTCAGCACTCTGAATATGCTCCTCCTTGATCACCTTTGACTCCTTCCCTGCATTTTATTACAAGCCAAGTTATAAAGTAAAAAATACTAATAATCAAAAAGAAAAGCCAACCAGTGACTACTTAAACGACAACAACAACCAAGCCTTAGTTCTTAAACAACAAGACTTGAACATAAAACTTGACCGTGCATTTCTTGAGTTTTGTCCTTGTGACTGCACGAATCTGGAGTCATCTTCTCCACAGGCTCCTTTTTAACGATTTCCATCAATTCATCTGTTTCAAAATGGAAAAACTTTTTGTCAGGTAAAACATATTAAACGATCACCATAATTCATGATGAAAAATATAGCTTTTGAGAAGAAGAAACAACGCTGCATGCCCCCAACAAGCACGAATTGAACATAGAATTGCGCGCAGTAGATACAAACCATTTTGACAGACCCGCTTCTCAGAGATCTTAGGAACAGCAGAGGACTCTGACATTGCAAATTTCTGTGCAGCCGATCGAGTTGAGCAAAAGTAAGATCGTTTTGAGGGAAAAAAAAAAATATTTGGTATCAAATAAATAACAGTCGGTTATAAAAAAAATCTAATGATTGAGCAATACATGTAAAATAACCGCTATCAGCATTCCACCACTACTCTTATGATGTTAGTGAGTAGTTATTTAAAAATTTAAACAATAGCGTTAGATTGTAAAATTATTTTTAAAATTCTAAAATTTAGATAAATTTGAAAAACCGTTTCTTTTTCAAATTCAAATTTAAAAGTAAAACAATTTTTTATTATAAAAAAATAGAATGCTTTTTTTTAGATAGTTTGAAATGCGTAGGTTTTTTTTTTTTTTCTTTCTATTATACTATTATTACAATTTTTTTTTTTTTTTGGCACTCTCACTTCTCATGGGATTCTTACCCATGTTCACCACTATCATTTTTATTTTAAAAAGTCAGAAAATAATTACTATTGTTTTGAATTAAAAAAATTCTTTAAAAAATCCATCCAAAAATATATGAAACTAGCCAAAAAAAAAGAAAAAGGAACACCAAAACTATTATTTTGTATGTGCATATGGGATGTGTTCATTTTTTTGGTTCTAACCTAATCATATATACTAGCTTCTAAACACGTGCTCACGATCATGCTTAGAGGCTCTTCTATTTCTTTTTTCTAAAGATTAATAATTTTCATTCATCATATATAATTTAGGATTGCTGCATTCTTCAATCACAAAAGGTGTGATGAGATTTATGTGTTTGTGAGTAAAATAATTTTTTGGTATATAACTCTCATCACACCTTTAGCTATTTTGTGATTGAAGTAGGCAAAAACCCCAAATAATATATGATGAATGACAATTATTAACCTTTAGGGAAAGAAAAAAAAATACCAATTATTGTCCTAAATTTTAGTTTTTCCAAAAGAAAACTACCAATTATCCAACATGTTCAATTTAAGATAACTGTGAATTACTATCTTGACTCCCACAAACAAAAATGCCCAGAAAAAAGGAGCCCACTCTTCCGAACATAAACATAAATTCAATGAATAGTGCACTCTCCTAATTCTTCAGTCTTCTTCTGAGGGGGGAAAAAAAAAATTTCTATTGGCATTACTATTTTTGGGATTTTTGCATAACAAGAGATCAACGTGACGAGAGTATGTTATATTTTGTCAAATTTCTCAACAGTGGTGGGTCTCTTATCCTATTAACACATGTATCTCATTTGCATGTCTAGTCCATTGGTGAGGTGTTGGTTGTGTAACTATGATTCTATTGTTTGATAATTGTCCTAATTGTTATTGCGTTTTCTGAAACAGCCACACCAAACACGCTTGATGATACATCAAGTAGGGAATTACTAGGGCTACTAAGGTAAGTTATTACTTATTGTATTAATATTTATTTTTATTTTATATATATATATATATATATATATATATATAATTTTTATTTTGAAATTTTAATTTATAAGTGAATGAATCAATTTGAAAATTAATAAGAGGATGGTCCTATTTTTTAAGTAATGTTTTAGTGGGAATTAGAGTTGCATTTTTATCCGTTTGTCTTTTTGTTTTGCCTCTATTTAAACATAGGACATTTTTGAACTATATGCATATATCTTTGAGTTGTATTTGACTGTATTATACTATTTTTAGTGTTAGTGATTTCCTACTGTGGCCATAAGTTTAGGAGATGTGGTTCCTTTATTTTAGGTTTTTAATGTTACTTGAGAAGTTACTACTTAAATAGTTGAAGTTATTTTCAAAAAATCTTCAGAGTTCCTACTTCCTAGAGGTCAGGATTAATTTCTTCGGTCAAATTCAAACTTTTATCTCCCCCTTTTCTTTTGGTCAAATTCAAACTTTATCTTCTCCTTTTTTTTTTTTTTTTTTGGTTAATTAGAAGCAACCATCTTTTCCCTCCCTAAAATTGTTCAGGTATTAAACAAAAAGACGGTTAAAGCTCTAAGAAATCTGAAAATTTTTGGTAAGTTTACTTACACTGGCTTTCTATCTTTTTTTTTTAAAAGAACAAATTTTTGGGTCCCAAAATTTTGATTCTGTTCTTGAATTCCATAACATAATCGTTTGTGTTTCACTGTAAAATTGTCACCTTTATTAGTGTTTTTCACCAGTTCTATTCATGGGTTTTTCATGTGCATGACTTTTTAACAACGTTCTTAAATTTTAGTTCATGTTGGGCTTAGGGTTAGGTTTTTTTAGACACCCAAAACTCTAGATTGGATCAAAAGTACTGAGGGTCAGATTGCGTCAGTGAAAACAGTCGTATGCATTACTTAGTATCAAATTATTTTGTGTGTTTCATGAAATAAAGTTAGGCTAAACTGCAAATTCTACACCCCTAAAGCTTATCCTTATTTTCTTTTTGTATTTTCTTCTGAATCAATTTTCTTGTTGAAACCAAAATGTTTTGCAGTGGAGCAAGTGTTCAACAAATTGGGGGAGAGGGCAATGGGTGGCAAGGTGGAAGCTTGTGTGGAGTGCACCCAGAAATGTTTAAAGATTCATGAGAAGAAGAAAATCTCATTACCTGCAGTTACCTCTTTTTCCAAAGTCATGATTGGTGCTAAGTTTGCACAAGTGTTGGTATGAAAACAATTTGGGCTTTTCTTCTCTCTTAGCCTCTCTATATGTTGATTGTTGCCATTTTTATCTTCAGTATTGAGTATGTTACTATGTTGAGTATTGAGTATGTTACTTCCCCAATGCCTCTTGCATATTCGTATCGTGGTGTTACTATGACTGAATTGCAATTAATTTAATATTGTTCTTTCATTCTCTTGCCATGCCTGAAGCACTTCAGTTTTGATATATATTCTCACTTCTGTTTGGAAGAGATAGCTTGATCTCCTTACGGAATTTTGTTGGATGTTGAATGAACATTTTTCCAAATGTTATATATTTCGGGGAAGAGTGTAAGTATACCCTAAAGTTAGTAATTTAATTAGATGAGTTTTTGACAACATTCATTTAATTACATTACTACTCCGATGGCCTATATCTCTAATTAGGTATTTTTCTATATGAGAGACATATATTGCTACATTAAAATTTAAAAGTTCTCAATATGATTGAGATAATTTATTTTTGCATTGATAAATTTTTGTTGCTGTTGAGTATTCTCCTTTTTTCTCTCATTGTGTAAGAATTTGAGTCAAATGAAATATTGTTTTTATCTGAAATACTAAAGTTGCATTAAACTGTGGTCTATACTCTATTTGTACCAATATGATGCTCTTACTTTTCTATAGCTGTTGAAATTTGATGCACCATATATTAGACGGGCACAAGAAAAAGAATCTTATTTCATATTGGGTTTAACTAATAATACATGCAACATTTTTTATTTATCTGCTGAAAACTGAAGGTAAAGGGACTTCTCTTAGACTCTGAAATGCTATACAACTTTTCCTTCCAAGTGATAATGAGCCTTTTTTTTTCCCCCTATTCTAATGGACAATTCGTGCATCTATTCTGAATGTGTCATTCCATTGCAGTATTTTCCTCCGAAATTTGCTGCTATGGTACCAGCATTGGTCAATCAGAAAACCTTTCTTGAGGACTCAAGTGGGCAGCAATGGCTAGTAACCATATCCAAAGTTGATGGCTCTCTTGCTTTTCAACAAGGGTGGAATTCTTTTTCATTAGACCATGGCCTAGAAATCGGAGATTTTCTGGTGTTCAATTACGTGGGATCACACTTTGTTGTTAGCATCTACACCAAAAGTGGATGTGAAAAATTAGATTTTCCTTGGAACAGCAATCCGAAGAAACGAGCTAGGGCTAGTTGCAATTCTACTGCCAAACGTAGCCAATGGCACACAATTGATGAAGATTCGATGAACAAACAGGGCACAAGCACCTCTGCTGTACATATGTCAGATGAAGAAATAAGTCCAAGTCAATATAAGACGAATGATTTGGAAGAAATACTGGAAGTCCCTGAAAATCCTTCTGATCATATGGATACCATCGAAAAAAATCCTTCTGATCATAAGGATACCATCGAAAGGCCCAAGCCTATGCCAGAATCAGAATACTTTGAAGATACATATTACATGATCAATCGAGACCTGGGGGGCAAACAAGGAGATGACATTATGTTTGACTTGTCTGGCTTCGAAATGGGGAACAACTCTGGTGCTGATGGTTCTAAAAATGCTGCAGCTAAAGATGTTGGATGTTCTACATCACAAAGGTTTCTATCCGAAGATTAGGACCTATAGATACATCCCAGGAAGCACCGATACTTCCATCCACCTATCTTTTATGTCTTTTTAGTTATAATCTTGATACTTAACTTTTTATCTTTTATTTACTCATTTAGATCTTATTCACTCTTTTGGATCTTATTCTTGGTTTGTATTTTAAATTCTATACCTTATTTAGTAGTTACGAATTCACTTTATATTGCTCTTAAATTGATATATGCTTAAAGTTATAGGAAAAAATAAATGCTTAATAATATCTAAAAATATAAATAGAATATATTTAATAATGACTTAATATATACATAGATGTGGCAAAACAGGTGGATCAGGTTTTGTCAATCGAGTTTGGGTAAAAAATAGGCAAAACTACACTGTTGATCCCTCAAGTTCACTTTGTGTGCGTAATTGGTTCCTTAAGTTTCAAGTGAGCGCAATTAGTCTCTTAAGTTTTCAAAATGAGTCATAGAAGTCTTTTTGTTAACTTCTGTTAGTAATGTTGCTTATGTGTCTAACAAAATAATGAGATGTCATTTTTTTTTTAATGACGTGGTACTTTTTTATTAAAAAATTACAAAAATGTATTTACAAGTAAAAAAAAAAAAAAAAAAATTGACCTGTTCTAATTCAAGTGAAACCCACGATAGCGATATTGAACCGTTCCAAGCCAGCCATTATCTTTCAAAGCAAAGACAAAGAGCTCGATATCGATCCTGGAGGAGATGAAGAAGAAGAAGATGAGAATGACTATAGTGTTCGCAACAACCGAACGATACAATTGTTTTCGGTGGCTGGAGACAGAGGAGTTTCCGACGTGGCGGGGTGGTTGGATCTCACTTCGACTTTCGGCAAAGCTGCGGAGCAAAGGGGTGGTGGGGGTGGTGGCGGCAGTGACTGGATTCTATGGATAGGAATATGGTTCTTGTGATGTTATGCTTTTCAGAGACTTTTTGAAGATTGTTGGAGTGTCAAAGGGCATATGTATGTGTAAGAGAGAAAGCAGGGGTTCAGATATGGAGGCTGGGACACACAGAAAATGAAGAGAATAAAAGCTGCAGAGAGAAAGAATGTATTACGTCAGAGGCTATATGTGTCCATGGCAAAGGTCAATGGAAGCTCTTAGTGTCTTTGAGAAGTTGAGAAGTCAGGGTCTCAGGGATAACAATTATTGAGTTTGATAGGTTCTTTTGAATGGTATAGGAATATGTTAATTTCTAGTATTGTTTAGATATCTGATTAGCTAAGCTGTTTAAATTCAGTTGTTTTGGCAATTTCTACCAATGGTATTGGGGCCATTTTTGCATATAAACTTTAGTAATACCTTGTCTTGTTCTAATTGTATTTAGACGAAGAGAGTGTAATTATAGAATTGATTGGAACGGGTCAGATTTCTTTTACGTGTAAATTTATTTTTTTAATTTTTAATAAAAAGAAATGTCATGTCATTAAAAAAAATGGCAGATCATTATTCCATTAGTCATGTAAGTAACATTACTAACGGAAGTTAACAAAAGGACTTATATGGCTCATTTTGAAAACTTAAGGGACCAATTGTACTCATTTGAAACTTGAGGGATCAATTGCGCACACAGGATAAACTTAAAGGACCAATAGTTTAGTTTCGCCTAAAAAATAAGTCATTTTAAACGGGTTAGAAAAGGGTCAGGACAGGTTAACTTGTATTTTTCACATGAATTTTTATTTTTTTAACAAAAAAATGTATTTTCCATTTATTAAGTCATGCAACAAATTATTTTGTATAAAATGCATTCTTTTGAATTTACTACTCAGATAAAAAAATGAGTTAAATTCAACAAATTAATACTTTTTTAAATAATTATAAAATTACACAAATTCCAACATTGCTAACTAAAAGGAGTCTAGTCTACCCTTTTATCATCTAATTAAAACAAACACACAAGTTTTATTTCTATACGGTATCAACATCCCAAAACATAATACAAAATTACAAATGCCTTATGCTAGTTTGACAAGGAATAAAAACATATAAAAAATTTACAATCTTGAAAATTAATTTCATAATCTCATATCAATTGTGGTTGACACTCAGTTTTAATTTGAAAATATACATTAAAATTTGATTTTTACTTATTTGTATATAGTCTCTATTATGAATATCATATCATTGTTAAGTAACACACACTCTAGGAAATATCTTCTTTTATTTTGAAAATCCATTTATTTTGGCCATGGATGGTTAAAAAATAGACCTAAGTGTTAGGACATATGTGAATCATGTTAGGAACATATATCAATATAGAATTGGTTAATCCTTTGACAAAACGCACTTTACTTGTAATTGGGTAAATCTAGGATATGTTTAATATTTCAAGGTGTTAGGATTAGTGCCCTTAAATCCTATTGTATGATGTTATGTATGACATTGTATATGACTTAATGTTGTGATTAATAAAGTTGTTTTATTATTATCTAAACTAATGGTAACATGAATATTTTGACATCATCATATAGTCCATGAGATGCATAATATGTGATTTAGTCACAAGTTCTTTGTAAACTCATAATTTTAATTCGTAGTCGGTGATGAAATTAGGCATTTCATCTGCGAAGACTATAACATATCAGTTAAGATGATTTGTCTTGATCATGAAAGTGAAAACTTTTAGTTGATATGTTTTAAGAGTTAAGACATATTAAACTGGATTGCTGTGAAATTTATTATTCTCCCAATGACTGTCAAATGAATAATAAATCTCACAACTTTTATTTACATGAACTCTTAATCTTGAGAGAATAATGGACCTGATCATAAAGTATAAATTACTTTGATATTACAATCAAAACCTCATTATATTAGGCAGTCACATTTAGTGTTGATGGAACATATATTCTTAAAATGGAATTCATAATCTCTCAACGGAAATATAAAATATTCCCTTAAGATAAGTTTAATGGGTTTGGTTACTCAAAATGTTAGGCTTAACTACTTTAGTAAGGAGTTACTAAAGTATATATTTATGAAATTGGATTTCATAAATATATGATGAATAACTTAAAAGATTAAACCAGGTATTCAAATATTAAGATGTAGTAATCTTTAAAGTGGCAGTCTACATTTATGGCTTTGTATTATTACGAATATTTAATGAAGGGATTGCATGTACAATAAAGTCTTGGGATATAATTTATTAATAAGGCCTAGAGTACAATTATATTTATATAATGGTATTAAATAAAATTAATGGTAACTTTGGACTTGTCAAGAGTGAACAGAAAAACCCAAGGCCCATTGGCGCTAGAGTCTTATTTGTTCCCTTTTAATCCCACTTCAAACCACATACTAAAACCCAATTGAAA
The DNA here is from genome assembly GCF_932294415.1 of Quercus robur. Taxonomy (NCBI): domain Eukaryota; kingdom Viridiplantae; phylum Streptophyta; class Magnoliopsida; order Fagales; family Fagaceae; genus Quercus; species Quercus robur. The sequence goes on along the minus strand of NC_065538.1, from coordinate 62,304,101 downwards.
ATGCCCAAAAGGTCAGTTATAAGGAGAGAAACATACAGAATTTTGTAGGAGTATGAAATGGTTTGTATGTGAGTGTTGGACACTCTCTCTTATTCTCCCTTAAACATACACATATAAACTGATTAAGAGATCACACTTCTTGGGTACAAGTGGAATTGGAGTGAAGATTAAAAGTGTTCCCAAGTACTTCTAATATTTAGTTTTGAATTTCACCGCACCAAGGTACACTCTCTTGTTCTTATATTCTGAAATTTACATAGTACATGTTATCAATTGTGAATAAAGTAGATCCATTAATTTTTCCGCTACGTATGTTTTGTATGCGATACAACTATGTTTTTCCATCAAATGGTATCAGAGCGATCTTCAATTTCGAATCTGTATAACATGTTTTGTGAGTTTTGGAATTAGAGATAATAGTTTCATATTGTTAGAAGATTATATATATAATTTTCTGCATGGTTGTTGAAATTATTGTATGATGAAAACTGATATTGATGTTATGATGTTGTTTAAGTTTGAGTTTAAGTATGTTAAATTGAACTTTAAGGCTATAGCATCAATGGAATTCAGTTTTGATATCAATCTCTGTCTATCATGTTCATATGATGGTTGTTTGTTCATGAAAAACCATTGAAAACTGCTCAAGAAAAATTCTGGAAAATTCAAGTTTCACGAGATTCAACTGATTGAATTTCGATCTCTAAGGAGGAGAAAGCTAGAATCAGGGAACCCTGAGGACAAGCCATCATCAAGGTTTTGAAATCTAGACCGGACCGTACGGTTTGACCCGATTAACCGGGAAACGTTCAATAAGATGGTTCTTTTAACACCCAAAACCGTCCTATGTTAAAAAGTCAGTCAACCGTATGAACCGCGGTTGAACCACCCGGTTTTGAAAACCGTAGATGGTTCTTGCAATTCCTGCGGTTTCAAGCCAAAGCTAAAAAAAAATGGAAGAGAAGAAGGTATTTACAGCACCCTCTCACCATTTTTAAGAAAACCTCCAAGAAAAATAAATAAAAACAAAGAACTAAAAAGAAAATAGTAGTATAAGAATATATAACTTTGATAATATGCCTCAACAAGCCACTAGATCCGAAACTTTGGTCCTTATCGTCCGTTGCAGCCTCCAGTCGATGACCGGCAATCAAATTTCTCCAAATAAGTGCACAGTGCCACTGAGACTCTTTCTCCCTTACTCGGACTATTGTGTTTTCTTTTCTTTTGCTGAGATTTCTTTGGGTTCTGTTTGGTAAAGGCGTTTATAGCTTAGTAAATAACGCTAGTCAAGTCTATCTTCTTGCCCACTGTCTTGCCCACTGTATACCACTGTACAGTCTCTGTTTTGGCCACATAATTTGTTTATAGCTTAGTGTACCAGTCAAATCTCTTTCTTTTCACTTCAAAAAAAAAAAATCTCTTTCTTTTAATATAATTTATTATATTTAGTTTTTAACTTGGTTGATATATGTGTATTACAGTACCACTATACCACTACTACCACATAGGCAGTAGCTTTAAGAGTTTTAGGCTTCATCAAGTCTCTTTTTTTAATGTCTTAATAATTTTATACTAGATTTAAATTTGAAAACGGTGGTTTTCTATTTAGTTACTTTTTTTGAATTATCTATTTTTTTTTATATTTAGGGACCATTGTTTTAGTAATGTTGTTTGTATTTTTTTGAAATACATAATGTGAAAAAATGTGTGAAAATGCGTGTAATGTTGTTTAAAAACTGAAAATATGTTGTTAAACAACTCTACGAAACGAGGCCTTAGTTATTTCAGTAATGATCTTAGTAAATTAACTAATTTTTATAATAAGTAAATCAACTATGATTTTGTTATTCCAAAAAAAAAAAAAAACTACTATAATATTGCTATATACTTATATATATATTTGTATTTATTATGTTTGCTTAAAATTTAATATTTCTTATTTGTTTTATGAAAACTATAATATGAAAAATACATTTATTTTTACTAATTTAATATATTTATTTATATTTAATTAATTACTAAATTAATTATGACATCATCGCGGTTCGACCTCGATTCAACCTCAGTTCGACCTTAAAAACCTTGAACCTCTCTCTTTTCCGATTCTATTAACGGTCCTGGTTTCAAAACCATGGCCATCATTGTTAAAACGTTTGAAAGAAATGTGAGTTTTCTTTTTCTAACAAACAGGTTGAGAGCTATGTGGATGCCTGTAGGAAGAATGGATTGTATTGATTTAGGGAATGATTTCTTTCTGATCAAATTTGAACTCCATTCAGACCTAGAGGTGATGATAAAATGAGGTCCATGGTTTGCTGGCAAACACTTTCTAGCTATTCGGCAGTAGGAACCCGAGTTTAAAGCAGAGGAGGCTTCACTTTCTTCTGTGGCTGTTTGGATCAGACTACCTGGGCTACCAATTGAGTTCTATGATCCTTTTATCCTAAGGAAGATTGGGCGAGCCATTGGACCAGTGCTACGCATTGATTCTCACACGGCAAATGGCGAGAAGGGTTGCTTTGTAAGGTTGTGAGTCCAGGTAAACGTCAATAAACCTCTTGTTAACTCTATTATGATTGGTAAAGTGTTTCAACCGGTGCAATATAAGGGCATTAATATGTTATGTTTTGCTTGTGGCCGTATGGGTCATCGAAAAGAGTTTTGCCTAGATGTGATTAGGAAACCCACTCCCTGTCCATCTAAAAATGATATGGTATCTACCTCGCCATCAACGTTGGGGTCTATGGATGCCACGGAAACCACTGGCGCCCAAGTGGCAATGAAAGAAGTGAATACGAGTGCCTATGGTGACTGGATGGTGGTTGCTAGAAAGAAGAAAACCCATGTTAACAGTAGGAATAGAAAGGACCAAGGGAGGCAACTTGTTGCCTCTCAGATTGGGGATTAGATAGAAATCCCTCAAGACACTCACTCTGACAGTAGAAAAGATATGAAAAGAAAAGCCACTAGAGTGGCAATGTCCACTGACAAAAGGAAGGATGACGCCAGCAGGGAAGGTTCAAATTTTAGGCAGTCAAATCCTAGTACCCACTCTTAATTGAAGGGCAAAAAGGGGTTTTCCTACAAAGAACCTAGTAGACCCGTGAAGGTTAATAACAAGAATTCTAAGGATAGAATAGGCTTTTCACCCACTGTCTCGGGTTGGGAAGCCAAAAAGTGGCCCTCAAAACCCCTTACCACCATTAACACCAACCCAAACTTCTGTTTTCGTGCTGGCTCTGATGAACTTGAACCATCCAAGGAACCTATAGGCAATATTCCTGAGGGGGAAAATAATACCTCTAGGGATGTCAACAATTATGGGGATACAGAGAGATCCGACGGATATCATGGGATGGTATGGAGAAGAAGACATGATGGCTTGGAAGAACATTTTTCCCTTGACAGAGGTGAGTGCTCGGCTAGGATTCTTGTTCATGGAGGACGAAGCTTGGATGAACACCCCCAATCCTTATTGGCACTTCCTAATGGATCAGCCAAAATTTCTACCTCTGCCATCAATGCAACTAGGGATTCTTTGTGGACAACCTCTCTGCGAAAAATCACTAACAGCCTTGGAGAAAGCTCACCTGAAGCCAGTGATCTCATAGAGAAAGATACTCCTCAAGAAGCCCATCGAGATAGCCTGCATGGGGAATTTATTCAGAGTGAAGCTCTTCCAATTCTTGGTTCCAACTATTGCACTCACCTTGGATATTCACAGCAATCAAGGCCCTATAGGAATATTGAAGCATGCAGTGAACCTTTTTCCAAGGAGTATTCGAGAGAAGAGGGAGCTGAGATAGGAATGGATGTTAAGGGAGACAGAGGAGGAACCGTCCCTAACTTGTTTTGATGCTCGAACCTCCCGAAACCCTATTATGAATATATTAATCTGGAATTGTAGAGGGGCTATAAAGCCCAACTTCAAAAAGACTGTGATGGATCTTGTGGAATGGCACCGACCAAGTATTTTTGTGATCACTGAAACACGCATTGATGGCCAGCGTGCTGATGATATTATTAGGAGGCTTCCTTTTGACGGGGCATATTCTACTAAAACCATTGGATACGCAGGAAGCATTTGGCTGCTGTGGCGCTCGGATTTCGTGGATATGGACATTCTATCGACCACTAAACAGGAGATTCATGCCATTGTCCAAGTTAGGTCTCTTTCTCAATCTTGGCTATTAAGTGCAATTTATGGTAGTCCTTGATTTAGGGAGAGATGTATCTTATGTGATAATTTAAAAATTTTGTCTGTGAGACAATCTTCCCTGTGCAATGTTAGGGGATTTTAATGATGTAACTAGGGAAGAGGAGAAATCGGGTGGAAATGGAATATGTAGTAGGAGGGTTTCTAAGTATACTAGCTGTATGGATTTTTGCAATCTCATTAACTTGGGATTCACATGGGCAAAGTTTACGTGGACGAATCGGAGGGAATTATCTGATCTTATTCAACAAAGACTAGATAGAGTTTGGTTGAATTTAGAATGGAATGTGTGTTTTCTTGAGGCTTTTGTTTCCCATTTAGCTCGTATCAATTTAGATCATTGTCCTCTCCTTTTGTCAATGGTGCCTAATCTTGGACAAAGGGGAGTGAGGCCCTTTCGATTCCAACCTGTCTGGCTCAGCCATGATGGATTCCTGAGTATTGTTAAGGAAGCCTGGGAAGGTAATCGTCAGAGTGTGTGCCATGCTATTAATATGTTTACTGATAAGGCCAAAATCTGGAATAAGGAAGTCTTTGGGAACATTTTCTGGAAGAAAAGAAACCTTTCTGCCAGGTTGATGGGAGTTGAGAAGGCTTTAGCTAATGCTCCTTCCCAACGGTTAATTAACCTTCATAAGGTCCTCTTAGGTGAATTGGAGAAAATTATAAACCTGGAAGAAGAGCTTTGGGGCATGAAAGCTAGGACCAATTGCCTTATTCAAGGTGAGAGGAATACAACTTTTTTTCACATCTCTACCCTCAATAGAAGAAGCAATAACCGAATTTTGGGCATTAATGACCCAGATGAGAATTGGGTTACTAATCTTGAGAGAGTTAAGGTGATTTTTGTTAATGGGTTTAAAAAACTTTACACCTCGGAGCAAATTGTTTGTGATAGGATAGGTGACCACTCCCTCCCCTTTGAAAACTCCTTGTCTAGCTCTGAAGCTCTCAATCTATCTCACCCCTCCCCCCCCCCCCCCCCCCCACTGATGCTGAAATTCTTTTTGCTCTGAATTCTATGAAAGCTTTTAAAGCTCCTAGACCTGATGAGATTCATGCTGGATTTTTTCAAAGATTTTGGATGGTGGTGGATGACTCGATAAAGTTTGAAGTTAAGAGAATTTTCCAAGATAGGAAAATCCCTTCTCTACTAAATAAAACTCTTATTGCTTTGATCCCCAAGCAATTGGGTCCTGAAAATATTGGCCAATTTTTTCCTATAAGTTTATGCAACACTATCTACAAGATTGTGACTAAAATTCTTGTTCTAAGGATAAATATGCCGAAGCTTGTCTCCCCCTCCCAAACAACTTTTGTTGCTGGTAGAAGAGGAACTGATAACTTTATTGTGGCCCAGGAGTTACTCTATACTCTAGAAAAGAAGAAAGGCAAAACTGGATATATGATCATTAAGATTGACTTAGAGAAAGCTTATGATCATATGGAATGGAGCTTTGTGAGGAATGTTCTTTGCAGCCTTGGATGTCAGAATGCTACTGCTGAGCTTATCCTTAGTTGCATTTCCTCCACTTCTGTTTCCCTTCTGTTTAATGGAGAGCAACTTGAGGAATTTGAACCTTCGAGAGGCCTTAGACAGGGAGACCCAATCTCCCCTTACATATTTATTCTGTGTATGGAACTTCTTAGTGCTCTCATTAATAAGAAGTGCGAGGATGGAGACTGGGATAAGGTTAAAGCTTCTAGGAATGGACTTGGGTTTTCCCACATGTTTTTTGCAAATGATCTACTATTGTTTGCAAAAGCTAACCTGGAAAACTGTGAGACCATTTCGGATGTTTTGGAGGAATTTTGCTCTCTTTCAGGTCAGAAAATCAGCAAAGAGAAGTCCAAAATCTTCTTCTCTCTGAATGTTTTAGAGGAGGATTGTGCTAACATGGTTCAACAGCTAGGTATTCACAAAACCAATAATCTAGGGAAGTGTTTAGGCTTTCCATTCAAGCATAAAGGCAAAAATAGGAATCAATTTCAGTCAGTGGTAGATAAATTCCATGCTAAACTGGCTGGTTGGAAAGCTAAATGCCTTTCACCTGCAGGAAGGTTGGTCCTAATCAAGGCTGCTGTTGCCCCCATTGCTGAATATACAATGTAGTGTTGCAAGTTACCCTCCAAAGTCTGTGACAGAGTTGATAAGCTTACCAGAGATTTTCTTTGGGGTTATACGGAAGAGAAAAGGAAGCTCCACTTAATTAGATGGGATAAAGTTACTTCCCCAACTAGCCTAGGAGGTCTTGGCATCTTTCAAATGAGAGCTAGGAACGCTGCCATCCTTGCTAAGCTTTGTTGGAGGATTGCTTCGAGCCTGGATGCACCTTGGGCACTTATGCTCACTTCTAAATGTCTTACCTCTGCCAGGTTAGGTGAAAGGGGAAGAAGATTACCTACCTCAAGTACCTGGGTAGCTTGCAAAGATGGGGGTGTTATATTCAACAAAGGATTAAAGTGGTCTATCTCAAAAGGGGAGGCTGTGAGTGCCTGGGATGATTTTTGGCTTTGGCTTACCTCAAGCCCTCTTAGGGAGCTTATACAAGGTCCTCTTTTAGGGGGAAAGGAAGAAATCAGCTAAAGAGTTCCTTGCAAATGTGTTTGACTCTTCCTTTTTTTTCCCTGATTCAATCCTTAAGGAAATGCAAGGAGTGCCGCTTGCTGCCAACCCCCTCCAAGATGATATACTCATTTGGGGCTTCTCTAAGGATGGAAGATTCAATCTTTAATCGACTTACCTTCTTGCTAAGGGTTTAAACCCTTTGAACCTGACCACTCAAAAACTTTGGTTCTAGAAGGCAAAAACCTCTCCAAGAATCAAATTCTTCCTTTGGCTTTGCTTCCACTCCAGCATCCCTACAAAGGAAGTGCTAGGTTTAAGGGGTTTTAACTTGGATAATACTTGTGATCTGTGTGGAGTTAGTACAGAGTCTATTGTCCATGTTTTGCATGATTGCAGTGTGGCTAGGGAAGTTTGGAGGAATTTAGGTTTTGATGATACTAGATAAGATTTTTACAACACCACACTAGTGGATTGGCTTAAAAACAATTGTGAATCCTATGAGTATCTGTCTCAACCGCGTATACCTTGGAAATATGTATTTCCCCAAGCTATTTGGCAAATTTGGCTGCATAGGAATCGGTTTATATATAAGATAGGGAGGAAAGAACACAACATTCACGTGCAAAGCATAAAAGGGGTGCTGAGTTTTTTGCACTAGTCCTAGATTGCTCTAACAAACATCCTAGAGTGCAAGTTCAGATTAGTTGGAAGAAGCCTTTGGCTGGTTGGATGAAGCTTAATATTGATGGTGCTGTTTTTGGTAACTCAATCCAGGTGAGGGGAGGAGGTGTGATACGGGACAACATTGGTGAATGGGTGGCTAGGTTTGTGAGGAAGCTTGGGAGTATGTCTAGCGTTTTGGTTGAGCTTTGGGCCCTCAAAGATGGCCTCTTACTTGCTCGGCAACTTGATATTCTCAATGTTAATATAGAACTTGATGCTGATTTGATTGTACACTTACATAATAACCCCTCCTCTCATAATCTCATGTTAAAACCCCTTTTGAATGACTGCAGGAACCTGATCAAAACCTTCCCTAGCTGCATAGTGGCTCACATCTTTAGGGAAACCAATAGATGTGCTGACAAGCTTGCTAACATAGGTGCAACTCAAGCTGTTAATTTCCTTTTGTAGTATGAACCACCACCTGTGGTGGTTGATTTGCTAGCTTTTGACAAAGCTGAGCTCTTTTGTAACAGAATGGTTGTTGTTTAGTTTTATGTAATCAGCCGAGTTAACCAAAAAAAAAAAAAAAAAAAAAAAAAAAGAATGCATAAAAAAATGTTAGTTTTCTTTTAAAGAAAAATTTAAATTAAATTATATAATTCGTTGGTCAATACAGTTTCTATTACTATTTAGAAGATAAGAAAATTTAGTTATCAATTTAGTGAATGGACTAAATATTATCATCATTCCTATATAATAAGAAATGGGGTAGAGTCGGTAAGCACGAAGGGCCGTTGAACTATCGTTGGAGCTGGGTTTTGATAACATTGTCATTGAGAGAGATTCAGAAATTTTAATCAAGGTTTTGAAAAACAGCCGCTGCTCTTGGGCGCCTTTTGGACATATTGTCAACAACATATTCAATCTTGCTTCACATTTTTCATGTTTTAATGTTGTTCATGTTAGACGACATTGTAATCAAGTTGCTCATTCTCTTGCAAGAAGAGCACTAGTTTCCTCTCCCATGTCCATCTGGCTGGAGGATGTACCCCCACACCTTTTATCTATAATTCAAGCTGATTTGAATAGTCATCCTTAATAATAAGCATCAACTTTTTTCTCAAAAAAAAAAAAAATCATTAATAAATAGAGATAGATAAAAATAAAAAAAAAATCCAAAACAATCTCAAAAAAATTCAAATCCCACGTACAATTACAAACCCACTACCAAACCCTCCAATAGAGAATTGTGGAAATCATGGGCATGGTCTTTCAAATAGTTTTTGGATAAGAAATTTAAGGTTCAATCTCTGCTTACACCAAAAATCGATTAGTTTCTTAGTCTGATGATAATCAAGAGCGGACACTATAGGTTGAAACTATCTCAAAAAATATATATTTTTTGGATAAACATAACTATTAATACAATTTTTTTAAAAAAAAAATATCTATTAGTATTCAAAGTTTTAAAAAAAAAAAATTACTATAAAATTGCTTCCCACGTTTCCTTCAAAACAAAAACAAAACAAAATTTTCAAAATTTCAAACTTCCTTAACAATTGCTTTTGTTAAAACTACTTTCATCTTCAAAAAAAATTGTTATCTATATTTGTTTTAAATATTAATTTTAGTTTAATACATGGGTTTTTTTTTTTCTACTTTGTTCTATTTGAGTGTTATTAAAAAAATAAATAAATAAAAATAAGAGTGAACAAATCTATTAAATTCTTTGGAGCTTTAATTTTAGATTCAATTTGTTCATGATGAATTGTTTTATATTCAAGCCAAAACATCAATTGGTTTTTAGTTTAATTTGTTGTGTTTAAATGATGCAATATCACCATTGGTTGATTTTGTGCATTCTGTAAATGGATCTACTCAAATTACTCTCCCAAAAGATATTAGTAATTTGTATTGCTTCTTCTCCTTCTTCTATTTTTTTTTTTTTTTCTAATCAAATTTTAAAATATAGAGTTGCAACTACCGGGTTTTTTGGATAATGATTTGATTCATTTTCAAACATTGCAACGTGTAAGATGAGTTGCACATGGACCCAACAATATCAATGATACCAAAAGGCTAGGAAACCAAAGCACTTCAATTTGGGACAAATGAAAAATTTGCCACTAAACCCAAAATAAATATATATATAAAAAAAAAAAAGCCTCATTGTAAATAAAAATGACAGGAATAAAATTGAATTTTGAAAGAGATTATCACAGAGTGATTAGATTGATTGTTGGAGTAACTGACAATAGTGATGAATTAGAGGCACGATGTTATATAAGTACTTAAAGGGCCCAGGTGAATGCAAAGGAGTAATATGAGATGTCTAAAAAAAATTTATATACCTTCATCTACTATTGTTAATTGAATTCTAATAAAAATTTAATTTTGTTCTTTAGTTTGACTTATATACTGTATTGGATTTTGTAAGAAAAAAGAAGGAAATTTTGTTATTTTTTTATTTATAAATTCTGGGATTTTTTTTTTTTTTTTAACAAATAGATCAGGAAGATTAGGAAGAATAATTGTGATTTATCTGTTGCAACTGTGTGTGTGTGTGTATTGTTGAGCTAGATTACCAACTACAAGCTAGAGATCCCGAAGTGTTTTGTTTTGATCTAGCAATATTGTTGAGCTAGATTACCAACTACACGCATCTTTCTTTCTTTCTTTCTTTCTTTCTTTTCGTTTTTTTTTTTTTTAAATGGCGTTTTCACGTGTAAACAATTCACAAAGTCACATATGGAAGAAATAATTTTTCTTGTTCTATGATCTACGATCTATCAATTCATTTATTTAACGTTGTAGGCATATAATTTTTATTGGTCACAAAATATCATATTTCGGCTCAAAATTAAGTTAAAATTCCCTAATACTTTTCCGAAAAATCCACAATTGGCTATTTAGTATAAATATCATATGTTAGGTAGCTCTCTTAAATAAAAAATAAAATAAAATAAAAATGTTTCTCCGTCTCTATATGTACATACTATAAATAATAGCCTCATTGTAACTTTTTATTAACTTCTATTAATGATGTCAAATAATAACCCCAATGCTAACAAAATTTTGATTAAATAAGGCATTATATTCTAAACAGATTACAATTAAATTAGATAAGTTCTTCTTAGAAAATTCTTTAAATCTAACTCTTTATTTATTTATTATTATTTACTAACTATTTCTTTTTGAGAATCTAATATTTACTAATTAAATATGCATTGTTTCCTTCTATTAAAAAAAAATTCATGAATTGTGTAAATTGGAATGCAGGACAATTCAATGATATCACTTTAATTTGAAAGTAAAAGATTAAACAGTACTATAATAAGAATAAATCCACACAACTGGTGCAAATGAAAGTAATATATTACAGACAACCCAATATCATGATTCCCAATGCTTAACATATAAAAAAACATGCTAAGTTCCAAAAAGTTTTGCTAACCAGATTATACACACCAACATAAATCCTGTGGAAATACGAGAATGTACATCAAACAAATGACGTTGATCTTGAAACTTGTGATAAGGCATCTTCAAAGTGATCATCTTCAATCTTGTCAGAACTCAAGCTTGGTTGGATGTAAGATCTGAAAACTTGTTCCATATGAGGAATTTCCTTTAAATCGCGGCAAGCAACTTCCAGAGCTGTGTCGCAGAAAGATCGGTAGAATTTCTTACTGCAGACATAGCCAAATATGAGGGACAGTATGACGGCTGGAAGTATGAGCGGTGCATAGATGAATTGCTTCACCCCAAAGTAACCTAACATAGTAAGTTGGTATATTATCAGAGCTGCTAGGATGCGTTTATGCATGTGTGGCCACATCTTTCCATAGCTTTCATAAGCTGGAACATAAACTTTCAGTGCCTGTCACATAAAACATAAGAAAGAAAACTAAATTAACATGAAAAAAAAAGAGGGGGGCAAATATTTGAGCATGCTAGAGCTCAAGCAAAGAAGCTTGGTAAAACAAAAAAAATCAGAAATTCAATAAAAATAAATGAACTTTACCTGATTTCTAAGAATTAACCAACCCAAACCAAAGTAAACCACACCAAATGGGATAATAATAGGAGCTATAACAGAGTAACAGAGGACAATTGTGACGATCAACATGTCACCAGGAAACCTAGTTCCATACCGAAGATCTCCTGGGTACCAAGCTTCCTTCACCTCAGCTTCAGTCTTACAAAGATACTTCCTCTTTAAATGGAATATAATTAGAGGAACTATTCTGGACAATTCAAGACCATAGCCAACAAAGAACCTGGGAAACAAAGAATTAATAAATTAAATGAAAAGTGACTGCATAAAAACAGATAGCAAGCAAAAATAAAAGACCAAATAATATATTAAAGAAAATCAGGAAAAAGCCGGATTTTGATACAAAGGGTGTATGGCACCAAGAGAAATGATATAGTTCCATTTATTTCCCATATCATTTGAGGGTGCACATCCACCCTATAGATTTGATTCACAAAAAATGTCATCACTCCAGATCATGACCAAAAGAACAGCATTCTCATCAACAGGAACCTCCTCTTTTCTTTTCTTTTTTTGTTTTGGGGGGGGGGAGGGGGGTGGTGTTGTTGGGGTTTACTGAATAAAAAAGAAACCACAAATATATAAAAATGCAAAATCATAATCTTACCTCAAAGCCACGAAGGTCAGGAAGAACGTGGCATTGAGTGGCAGGCCAGCCGCTAGTAAGTCAGGTATAGAGTCAGGATCCTTCTTAATGGACTTGAAAGTAGTGAACAATGTTCCACCCACTGTCACTCCAATGAAAACATTTAACACTATGAAATAAAAATATTTCCCTGCAGCAGCTCTTACTACATGACTCTCAGAGGGTATTCCCTCAGCCTTGGAGAGAGAATAAAGGAACTTCGGCAGCAAAGCCAAAAAAATAATGAGTGCAAGCTGAGGGAGGTAAGCTTCCAAAACTGTCTTGATTGCAGCTATATCCACAATTGGCTTTAAAAATGGTAGATATTTTTTCAAATTTCCCAGTGTTGTGAGAGCAGAAATAAATCCAATTGGAATCATGAAGAAAACTATCGTCAAGGCCACAACAATGTAGATGACATATTGTCGCACCTGCCTCTGAAAAAAACTGATTTTAAGATTAGTCCATATCATTTGACGAAATTCAGGAGCCTCTGTAACTGTCCATTTGTCAACCATTTGAGCATGTAGACTCTGAGCTGCAGAAGCTGCAGCCACCCTGCTTGAGAAGAAGACCAGAGCAGCATCTAGCTGCTTCTCTCTGAGAGTGTCTTTTTGTTCCGATTCCAGTTTTGGGGTTACTTCAGTAATCTTCTCATTATAGTACTCTATGCTATCAACTTTTTTACCAATCAGACCAAGGAAGCCAATTTTATTAGTGGGCCTTGCTCCTTCTGGTTTGCCAGTTTTTTTTGACTGCGCATATACTGCTTCAGCACGGGCAAGCTTCTTCTTGTACCCTTCTAATTCTTCCCAAAGTTTGTTCACCTAACAGAATCAATCAATGTTATAAATGCATATATTACCACCAAAAATGTAAAAACACACCATAAACCATTCAAGTCAAATGAGATCATCATATCCAACCTATGGTATTTTTTCTAATTCATCTTGAATTCTCACACAATTCAGTTTCAAATGAGATATTGTCTTAAATTTGAACCTTCAAATATGATATATCCATGTATTATAATAATAATTTAGTATCATCAAAAGCTGAGAAATTATGATAAAGTAAATTTCTCGGACAAATATATCACTTGAAGTGCATAGATATAAACAATTCTATGAGCACAGTGCAATATTTAACGGTCAAATTAATGCACCAAAAAAAGAAAGTAAGTATAAATAGCAACTCAATGCCTTACCACTTTGTTGTCTGTCACCACCATTGATCTGTAAAACGACTCGGGATAGATCCTTTTAAAGTATGAATCAACCTGTTCTTTTCTTGTTTGACCTTCAGGGACTGGAGGTATGTCTCTAACAAGAATGGCAAATTGTTCTGCTCTCACTTCAGGAGACATAAGAGCATCAGCTCTCAGTCCAGAGACATGCTTATAAGCCTTCCATAGCAGGAAATATGTGACAAATGAAACCCAATAAGTGGCTAACAGGAATGCCCACAAGCGAGAACTCTTCTCCTGTATTTACAAAAGAAACACGAAAAACTGCATTCAGAAGAAATGAACAGGCATAGATAGCTAACTAAACAAACAAAATAGAAAGCCATTAATAGCTTGGATTCATCAAGAAGCGATATATTAGTTGAATAGCATGACACAGAAATCATATATTCAGCACCATCAGCTCTGTAAATTGTGCCCCTGAACATATTCATCTGATATGTATGAGATATTATTTGGTGGTTAAAATAATTTACCATGTGCACTTTGGCAAGTCTAATAAATCTAAGCCATCCTGAACACTTACTAACCTAATGTGCTGAGAGAATAAAAGAAATAGAATTATCAATCCAAATTATGAAAGGTAGTGTGGAATACCTTAACATTTCCCATGGCTAACTTGTCAAGGTCATTAAAAGTCCCATTGCTTGTGGTTGAGGCAGTCTTTACACCATCGTCAGTGGCAGCAACTGGTAGAAGAACTGGCAGCAGCACTAAGCCAGATAAAACCAAGATTCCCAACACTGCAGATTAATTGAAAAAAAGAGAATATAAGAATTTTTTTGCATTTCTCCAGATTAATAGATTAAGACATTTCTTATATAGGCCTTACACAGAATTAAGTCAATTAACTAGCTTTTGGGAACATTAAAAAAAAAAAGGTTGTACCCAGTGCACAAGACTCCTACTTTTGCAGGGTTTGGGAGAGGTCATGGTAAGTATCCTTATCCACAATTTTTTTTTTTTTTTTGTAGAGACTGATTTCCAAACTCAAACCCACAACCTGTCGCTTTTGGTAGAAGACACTTGACATCGTACCATGATGAACTAGCATATCCTTAAAATTATACAAATTAAAAGTCTAAACACATCATTTCAACTCTTCAAGCAAGTTCCAATAGGTAATCTTGCCAAATTGCTACAATTTCTCTTGAAACAGCCTTCCCTCTTCCATCATCGTATTTTCCCCCACTTTAATTACAAAACACTTGCATCAGTCTATCTCTGATAAATGTATTACAATCCACAAAGCCTAACTTCTCTTCTAAGGACTTAATCAATGAGGATGCAAACCTTATCAGAAAGGTGCTGAAGAGGCACAGCATTAGTCATGGAAAAACCAAAAACGAATATAGTGACACATAAACTGTCTAGAAATGTCCATGTCGGTGATTACTGTGTGATTTGAATGGATGAGGCTCTGCACATAGTGCCTCTCAAAAAAGAAAGATTCTATTAACCATTAATGAAATTCTTTTATCGCTTTCTCATTTGAAAAGATAATAATATAACCAAATACTATATGCTGTACCCAATATAAAAGATTCTTGTTTCTGTGAAGTTTGGGAAAGGTGGTTGATAGGCAGCTTTACCCCTAATTTTAGAGAGACTAATTCTCGAACTCAAACCCACCACACATAGCTTGGGCAGAGGTACTTGCAATCACACCAAGTCCGAGCTCTAATATAACCAAATACTGAAGATTTTAAAATTACTTACAAAAAGTTGCATTGTACGATCTATTCTGTCATTCCAATTCCTTAAATAGCAATACAGATCCACAATATAGGTGTGAAACTTGAAAATAATTTTTTTTTTCTTTTCTTTTTTGATCAGAAAAACTTGCAAATAATTTCAACAGACAAGCAACAATATTGTGGGCAATTATCAAAAGGTAAATCTTGTAATCCAATTTAAACATTAAATGTCTTTCCACATATAAGCACAC
Organism: Quercus robur; assembly: GCF_932294415.1. Taxonomy (NCBI): domain Eukaryota; kingdom Viridiplantae; phylum Streptophyta; class Magnoliopsida; order Fagales; family Fagaceae; genus Quercus; species Quercus robur. The sequence goes on along the minus strand of NC_065538.1, from coordinate 62,288,771 downwards.
TCTGACTTTTCCATAAGTGTCAATTGCAACAACATCCTTACTCAAAAAAAGGTATTAAAAAAATAATAATAAATAAAAGTCACTTCCCACAAATAGCAATACAGATCCCCAATATTTGTGTGAAACTTGCAACTGATTTCTTTTTTTCTTTTTTGATAAGTAAAACTTGCAAATAATTTCAACAGTCAAACAACAATATTGTGAGGAATTATCGAAGGGTTATATCTTGTAATCCAATTTAGAACATTAAATGTCTTTCCACATATGAGCGCACACTTGACTTCTCCATAAATATCAATTGCAACAACATCCTTACTTAAAAAAAGGAAAAATAAAAAATAAAAAATCATTTCCACCCACTTTTTTCAAAAAGAAGGAAAAAAAATTTTAATTTTCATTAAAAAAAATAATAAATTGTTTCCAGAGAATGACATCCCAGAACTAGAATTACATCAACCCAATACAATTATAGTTTTCAAAAAAATATTTTTTTTTAAAAAAAATTCATGAAAAAGCACAACAAGAAGATTAGAACTTTACCAAAACTACAAGCAGAAAGTGACAGAGAAATTGAGAGTGAGAGAGAGACAGAGACAGAGACAAACCAGTGCTCAAGAACACAAAGTAGACAGCAGTGTCATATCCTGAGGCGGAGATAACGTCCTGTTCCGTTGAGGACATGGCCTCATGGATCCACGAAAACGGGTTCCGGGTCCTGGACCCGCCTTCATTCGGATCCAAACTCTTCAAGATCCGATTCGGGTAGTAAATCACGCTGTTCCCAGGCTTACTCGACAACCATGCAAACAACAACATCAAAACTATGAATATCAAAAAGGATGTCCCTAAGGACGTCAAAAAGGAACTAAACTCCATCTGGTCTCTCTCTAACAAGCTCTTTTTTCTCTCAGTTTATGCCAGAACTCTCTCTCTCTCTCTCTCTCTCAAAAGCGTGACTGAGTGAGTGAGTGAAACTGTGAAAAGAAGGTATATTTAGGAGTGGAGGAGAATAAGCATATAGGAATGGAAATGGAAAGAGCGGGTTAATGGGATCATTGAAAGAGAGAAAGCAAAAAGTAACCGTTGGGAGATGAAGAAGGAAAAGATGTGATCATGAATGAAGATTGGTTGGTAGTTACGTTTTTGACAAAAAAGAAAGCAAATTATGCAATTATTTTTTGGTTGTTTGAAAGAGAAAAGGTGTGTAATAAATATCTGGAGGAGTGATTAGCTGGATGTGGGGCAAGACTCTACTTTGCTCTTTCAATGTTTCATTTCCAAGTTTTTGTGTTTCCGTGTTCATTCTTTTAATGCTCACTCACACACGCATTGGACACACAAAGAGAGAGAGAGAGAGAGTACTGTGGAAATGGATTTCGATGGAGATTGATAATTTGATAGTGCAGGCGGGGACAGAGAGTTAAAAAGGGTGACAAGTTTTCCTTATAATAAAAAAAAGGGGTCCCATAAAAAAAAACAAAAAAAGGTGGGGCATGGCATTTTATAACAGTTGACGATAGGTCTCTTTTTTATGGGCCAATGTGAGCAATGGGGGGCATGTGAGCTATGAGATATGGATATGGTGGGGTAATTCCGATTCTCACACACATAAAAAATAACAATTATTATAAAATAAAATAAAATAAAAAGTGACTTTCTGATACATGAAGCAACTGTTGGTGTTGGCAACTGTTCAGGTGAGGTAGTGAAAGAAAAACAAAGGATGTTGTTGATAAGGTCGAATGGGGTTCTTAATCTTTGCTTGTGTAGTCTTGTGCTTAAATCTTTCCTTTCAAGCAAAAAGAAATAAATAAAATAAAATGAATTGAGTTAAGTTGTTGTAGGTGGTTGCATTATTTATCTCTTAGCCAAAAAAAATGTATATATTTAATTGATTCATTTTGCTTGACCCCAATAAAATGAATAAGGAAAAAGAATCAGCTAGGTCATGCAAGCTGGTCATGGGATACAGCGTGGTTGATCTGGCTTGGTATGAGTGTAATTATTCTTTATTATGCGCTTTCTAATTATGTCACATATTATAATAACAAAGATTGATCTGTGTGATAATTGGTTGCCAACCAACTTTCCAGGATTTTTGTTCCTTTTTTTTTTTAGAAGAAATGCACAACATTAGTGCTGGTGTATATTTTTGCACAAGTATTGCAGTAAAATAGATGCATAAGCTAATACTAGTGATTGGGGTTAGTTGGCAAAATTTGGGACTTATGCTATTTTACATCTACTTAAATCAATACTCTAACAATGTGGGAGGTTAGGCTTATAATCCAAAAAGAAAATAAACAGTCTAAGGACCATGGCAAAGCATAGTGATCAAAAAAATTTACCAAGGACCATAATTGAGCATAATGGCCGAATAGCCTAGTATAGAACAAAATTAACTTATAACACAATCTTATGAGATATCTTCCTCTCAGTTGACTAGCTTATTTTTTGCTAACTTATTTTACTATTTAACTTATTTTTGCCACTATTCATAGGTCTTACTACACTTTTTGATACTATTCATGGGTTTTACCGTACTATTTTAATTAACATTTACCTTTATCTACAATACTTTCAGCAAAAGATTTTCAGTTTCAGTAAAATAAACCACTCTCAAACAATCGGTATGGTTATCCTCTAAAAAGAAGTTTCCAGTGCTATTTGGATTTGTCTCATCGCATACAAATTGGGGTTGCTACTTTGAGACACATCCCCTAACATGCGGACATACAACTTAGGCTGTGTTGGGTTCATGTAAAATATTTTCGGGAATTATTTTTCGAAAATGCTATTTTCGAGAAAGGAAAATATTTTCAAGTGTTTGGTTGCATTATGAAAATTGTTCTAGAAAATATTTTCATGTGTTTGGTAACATTCTAAAAATGCTATTTTCCACCACCACCCACACAAAACTCACCACCACACAACAAGAAAACCACCAAAACACCACCACCCACACCACCACAACAACAACAACAAAAAATCAGAGATCAAAGAGAAAAAGTAAAAAATCAAAATCACACAGAAATGTAGATCGGTTCGTGGGTCGATCAAAATCACACAAAAAATCAAAATCACAGAGACAAAGACAAAGATCGGTTCATGGGTTCGTGGCGCGAAGGCTCTGGGTCGCCGGCGAAGTCGAAGGCTCGTGGGTTGAAGGCTCTGGATCGAAGATTGGTTCGTCGGTTCGTAGATCGGTGGGTTGAAGGGTCTAGGTCGAAGATCGGTTTGTAGGTTCGTAGATCGGCGAAGTCAAAGGCGTGATCTGGGCTCTGGGTTCGTGGCTTGATCTCGATTCGTGGGTTCGCTAGCAAAGTCGAAGGCGTGATCTGGGCTCTGGGTTCGCCGGCGAAGTCGAAGGCTGCTCTCTCTCTCTCTCTCTCTCTCTCTCTCTCTCTCTCTCTCTCTCTCTCTCTCTCTCTCTCTTTGCGCGTGAGTCCGAAAATGGTTTGAAGTGAAAATTTTGATTGAAAATCATTTCCGGCTTTGGAGGGGTATTTTACGGTCAACGCGGAAATTAATTTCCGTTTGACCCAATTTTCTATGCTTACCAAACACTTAGGCTGGTGTAAAATGATTTCCTGAAATCCTTTTCATCCAAAACAAACATAGCCTTAGTTTAGGGTGATTTCCCTTTGAAAACATAAGATAAGCAAGAGCTCTAGAACTATTAGTTTGTTATATTATTATATCTCACTCTCTTCCCTAGCTTACTGACTTGACCATGAAAGCTTCTCTAACCAACAGGGTTGAACTGAGGCTTCTCCTTTTCAATAAAGATAGGATCCACTACCATTCAATCACCATCAAAATCATTGTTATAGTTCCATCTCTTTTCCAAAATTTAATCCACCTACAAAAGTGTTTGGCACAAAATAAACATTCAAGATCGTTTGGTAATGTTATTTTTAGCAACATTGTTTAAGTATTGTGAAAATATGTGTGGGTAAAAAAGTGTTATGAAAATACGTGTTATATTGTTTAAACAATGATAACTGTTTTTCAAATAATATTAACAAATAGACACTCAATATTTTTATAAGATGAAGTAAAAATGAGTTACATTGTATATAGGAATAGGCTACTTGTTTAGATCTTCGTGAATGGTGAACCATGTACTCCCATTAAAATATACCTTAATCAAAAGATACTTCCATATCTGTTTTTGAATAGAAAATACTAATGGAATATTCATGACCACGACAACTGATTAGCACACAGAATTTAGGGGTTTTTTTTTTTTTTTTATTCTTACAATTTTCCACCACAGATTTTTTTTTAAGAAAAAAAGAGAGAAATGATAGGGATTTTATTAATTGGTTTGCATTATATATAAAGAAACAATAATGATAAGAAAATCAAGCACTTCTTCTATTTACAATTTTACATATATAGTTTCGATCCACCCAAATCCAAATGTCACTATTGGTGAAGTATAGCCACCAAGATCTTGATTCCCCGACTTCAATTGTATTACTTTTTCCCATACTCAAAGAATTGGTAATGCTGTTGCTCATAATCTAGCAAAACATGCAAGACATGTCATAGGTTTTAAGGTGTGGATGGAAGATGTTCCTCCACATCTCCTTTCTGTATTGTTCGCCGACTATGGCTGATTTCAATGATATTCACAATCTTCCTTCTCAAAAAAAAAAGAAGAAGAGATCTTGATTCCTACTGTTCCAATCATATGGATCTTCAAACCATCAAATACCGCCCGGAGGGATTGAGAATAATGTAATACATTTCATTCAAGGGGAGCAGGATAATGTGATTTTCCTCGTAAAATTCAACTTTCTTAAACCTAAATAACTTTTAAATGCCAATAAAAAAAAAAACAACTGGTTTGGATAACTTTATTTTCCTACTTAATTGACTTATAGATAGGTTTTTTTTTTTTTTTTTAATTCAAGTCTCAATTTTTTTTAAATACAATTTATTTTTACGCCAATAATTTTTTAAGTAAATTAATTCAATAAAAATATATAAGTTCATTCAAACACACATAACTGCTGTCTAGTGTCTGCCATTTTGCTTGCTTGTTAAAGTAAATATGGAATGAATCAATTGATAGAAAATCCAATCCTCTATATAGATTATATAATTATTTTTCTCACACCAAAAAAAGAAAAATATAAAAGAAACCAAACGAACAAACTATGATGAAAGAAAAAATGAAACAACTCATTAAAATTTCATTTATATATAATGAAAACAAAAACAATTAAGTCCTTATACAAATGCGGTATAAAATGATGATGAAAAAAGGGCGAAGTGAAACGTATTAAAAAAGAAATTGGCAACATTTTTTTTAGATCAATTGGCAACAAATTATTACATGACCAGATAAGGTTTTTTTTTTTTTTTTTTCTTTTTTTTTTTGAGAAGAATTCTTTACGTGATTTGATATACCATGCAAGGATATTAGGCCAAGAGCCGTGTAACTCAATTGAAATTTTTTGTTATTTTTAATAAAGATATCTAAAGTTTAAATCTTCCCATTCACCAACTATCGAATTATCACCCAAAATCTTGTAACTTAATTAGCATTTTTTAGTGTTTTCAATAGTGATGTTTAGGATTTAAATTTCATCTCCCCAACTATTATGTGATGGAATATTTTTTATTCTTACTTGAACTACTCATAAATGAAAGAAAGAAAGCTGATCATAGTCTCTAAAACTTCTCATTTCAAAAATCAATTTAATATTTTCAATTAGTAGTAATCAATCCAATCAGATATTTTATATTTGTATTTCATGAAACTGATTAAATTTAATGACTTTAAATGAGAATTCTCAATTATTTATAACAGGTGATGTGAAAACTGAAAACATCAAAGTTTTATTTTTCAATGATATTAGTGCCACCTGTTAGTAACATTATAGGTCATAACAATGAATAAATGAGGATTATAACTTATAAGTATCAAGAAATTATTTGCCAACCACTGCATATCTTTGATGCGATGATCACTTCATAAATATGATCAGTGTTTGTAACTTAACTAGTATTTTTTAGTATTTTCAACCGTAATGTTAAGGATTTAAATTTCATCTCCCCAATTATTAAGTGATGGAATATTTTTTAATCCTTACTTGAACTACTCATAAATGAAAGAAAGAAAGCTGATCCTAGTCTCTAAAACTTCTCATTTCAAAAATCAATTTAATATTTTCAATTGGTAGTAATCAATCCAATCAGGTATTTTACATTTGTATTTCATGAAACTGATTAAATTTAATGCCTTTAAATGAGAATTCTCAATTATTTATAACAGGTGATGTGAAAACCGAAAACATCAAAGTTTCTTTTTTTCAATGATATTAGTGCCACCAATTAGTAGAAAATTATTGTGTACTTCTAGAGTATTATAAATGTGTATTTTTTTCTCTTACATGAATGGTGGGTCTCACTAATTAAATTCATGATAAGACCCACTATTTATGTGAGAAAAAAAAATACGTATTTATGATACTTTAGGAGTACATAATAATTTTCTCTTGTTAGTAACACTATAAGTCATAACAATAAATCAATGAGGATTATAACTTATAAGTATTAAGAAATTATTTGTCAATCATAGCATATTTTTGGTATGATGATCACTTCACTAATATAAGTGATTATGAGATATAAAAGACAAGAACCGAGATTTAAATATCTAAGAAGAATCTACACACATATACATTTGCATTATGGCATTATGTTAAAATAAAATTTCAATCTTGCCCAAAAAAATCACTTGCCAACAGGGTGATTTCGTTAGTTGTCATGTCAGCTGTGTTATCAATTGAAGTTAGCCATGCAATCAAATCATATCAATTTTATTGATGTAACCGTTATTTATATCAATAAAATTCATGGTGAATTGAATGTAGTGTTTTAGGTAGTAGTAGTTGTAGTAAAGGATAATGCAAATAAAAAATGTTAAAAAAAAATATTGAATGCCAAAAAAAAAAAATCATTTAATGTTGATACTCATTATCTTTCATAATTGGCGTGTCAACGGTATTATAACACTTTAGGATTTAATATCTATTTAGAGTCTATTTGAATATTACTTTAGTGATATTTCCAACATTATCTTTCATTTTTTTTGAAAACGACCTTATCTTTCATTCATTTAAATGCAAAGAATCATAATACGGTGCGTGTATATCATTCATAATTCAACTTCAATGTCAAGATTGAAAGTGTGGATACATATCTAGAAGTCATAACTCATAAGTGGTCTACGGCTAAAACCTACAAACAAAACCGAAAAATGTTAGTTTTGACAATTTGGAAGGAAAAATAAGGGTTCCTCTTCCATGTGAAAAGAATAATTCTATCTTATCAAAATAATAATAATAATAATAATAATAACTAGCCTCATCACACGCGTTTTACACGTGCGATGAATTTTTTTATTTTATTTTAAATTTAATGTAATTTTTTAATTTGAATTTATCTATTGTTAGTGAAGTTATATAGGGAAAGAATTTTTAAGAAACTAAAATTTAGGATTTGAAATGGAATAAACAGCTGGGTTTAGTGTGTACTAGTTTTTAGGAAAAAATGTATCAAATGTGTGTGAGATATATTTATTGAAATGATATATCCACTACATTTTTACAATAAATCTTAAGTAGCAGGTTGTTACTGGTTATTATTGTCGGGGCAAAAAAGTAATCTTAGTGTTAGGTTCAAATTTGAACCAATAACAACTAACCACCTATGATTTGTTGTAAAAATATTGTGGACGTAGCATCTATTTTTAAATAAAAAGTGGGCTAATTTTTAGGAAAAAATTTGCTCTGGTAGTTTTTTTTTTTTTTTTTAATCTTGTTGAATTACAATTTTAACTTCATTTTTTATTTTTTAATAATAAAGATTATCTAATTAGATTTAGGGTATTTTTAACATTTTTTTAAGTCATAATTAATTTTCTGAATTCTCTTAATATATAGAAATATAAGAGATAGAGATCATTTTAATATCATATAAAAACTTACAATTTTTACTATTGTAAGGACACGATTCGTAACGATCCGTAACAGTGTTGGGTTCGTACGTAAAAAGGCCCAAACAATATCATTTGTAGAGCGTGGGTTTGAAAGGCTAGACCACAGTCACCAGACGGTGGGTTTTTCGTGGTATACATACATGGTTAAGTCTCTTTTGCCCTAGGAGTCTTTCTCCTGGAGGCGGGCTGGGAGGCTCTGGTTTTTGGCCATTTTTCCCAACCTCCTCTCTGGATTCCTTCCTTTTCCTTTTATACTCACAGGTGTTCCTTATCCTTCGTCCACGTGTAGGATCAACTTTTCCCCAGACTGATACTTGTCTCATCAGCCCATACTCAAAGTGGTTGGGGGTGGTTGTAAAAGCTGAAGAGTATGGCTCTGTCAGGTGCAGAGTATTGAATGGTAGTAAGGGCAGCTTTCCCTGGTCGTTATACTTTCCAGCGTATCCTTCTCTGTTGACCTAGATATTTTAGATTTTCTTCCAAGCTAGTCCTATACCGTTTTTGCCCTTTCTTCCGGTGAGACCTCGGACATGCCGAGGACTGAATCATACTCGGCTGTATCCCAAGGCTATTTTATACTTGTATTACAGATCCTGAGCCATAACTTTCCTCGGCTTGGGCCTTTGGACCCCAGCGAATAAATGGGCCTGGCCCACAAATTATTGGGCCCCACAATAGCCCCTCAAAATCCTGCTGTCCGACCTCTTGGTTGGAGAGGAGGATTTTGGTAATGCCAAGCCTTTATTATGGCTCGTTTAACTCTGTCTTTCATTAATGCTAGTGCCTCTTCATCTACCCAGGAAACATACCAGACTACGAGATATTCCTATGAATTCATTCACAATTCGTCCCCGCCATTTAATTATCCGAAACGCGCCTTTAATGACTTCCATTTACGAGACTATTTAAACTCGACGGTTTGTTGACGATGTGGGGAAGTGAAACGGGTACATTTTCGTTTACAGATTTTCTTGGAAATCTGGACAGATTAAATACCCTCCGTTTTGCCCTTCATATAAGAAGAAAAACAGGAGGCTATTTCTCTTGTACAGAGACCATTTTCATCCTTCTGAAATCTGAAACCCTTAGCCTCCTTCAGAGTTTACTTTACTCGCTAGTTACGCCTTAAATTGTGATACGTTCGAGATAGGAGTAAGTAATGAAGGAACCATACCCCTCCCAGAAACACCATATTCTTATGAAGCTCAAAATGGCTCGGTCAGGGCAGGGATGGCGGAGACTCAAGATCCTTCTTACCTTCCTTTTAGCCAAAATCCGAAGCAGGGGCTCGTCACGTCAAACTTTCGGCGCGACTGAGCTTGGGCCAGCCATTATCAGTACCAGCCGCTCTTTCATGAGCATAGCTAACATGGCACCAGCGTGTTATGAGTCAGGACTGACGCAGGGACAAAGTATCCCTGCTTCTTCCTCTCTTCCTTCACTGGTGCCTCCTTTTGCCTCTCTTTCTTCTTCTTTCCACCGCCAGATCCATCCTGACGCTTTTCCTTCTTTCTCTTCTTCTCCTCCTTCTTTCTCTTCATCTCCTCATTCTTCTTCTAAAGAAGGTCCTCCTCTCAATATGGGCGCTACTGGGGCAGAGTTTGGAAAGACTTCGGAGACGAGTTTAAAAAGACATCTGACTGTTTATTTGTCATATTGTTGTTGTTGTTGTTTTTTTTTTTTTTTTTTTTTTTTTTTGTAATCCGCTTTCTATATAGGCTTGTTTAAGCCCTTCTTTGTACGTTGTAATACCTCTTTATATTAATAAAAGTCTTTATTGCTTTATTTCACATGTTCTATCTCTTTATTTCTGAAATGGTTACATCATGAATAGACATACTATCTTGTGAATTCTTTTTATTTTTACACTTTGACCGATGCCTAGGACCGAAACCTCAGTTAATAAAAAGATCTTACTCTGTGTTTGTTGAAACTATCCAACTTAATAATACTGAATCGAACAAATGATACTTAGAGCTGAAACCCATAATAAGAAGAAAAAGACAGGATATTATGATGAGCTTATTGGGGCGGTCTGGCACAATACCGCCGACCTGAGAGCACACTACTTAGGACCGAAATCCCTTATCAAGGAAAGAGGTACTATTATGAACTTACGAGTGCTGTTCGACACAATAATACCGACTTGAACAAATGATACTTAGGGTCAAAACTCTTGCTAAGGAAAAGATATTATCATGAATTTAATAGAGTTGTCTGGCACAATAATGCCGACCTGAGAAAACAACACTTACCTCAAAATAGTCGAGATGACAACTGAATGCTCGGTGCGGTGTAGGAGGTAATCATCCGAAGACATATAACCCAAAAATGAACAGCCCCTCCAGGTTGTTGAGTAATAGGGTGTTTCACCATCTTCCTAACAACTTTCATAGCCTTAACCTTTTTCTGGTATTTGAGCTGAGGATTGAGCAACTTAAAATTTTTATTAAGTAGCCGACCTTTCCATAGGTTTGAGTCCGAGGACCATGCGATACCTTGGTTCTGTCCAAAACTTGATAGATATTGATAAGTAGTTGGTTTCCCCATAGGTTTGAGTCCGAGGACCATGCAATACCTTGGTTCTGTCCAAAACTGGATTTTTCTTCCAAGTAGTTGGTTTCCCCATAGGTTTGAGTCCGAGGACCATGCAATACATTGGTTCTGTCCAAAACTCAGTTTTTTCTTCCAAATAGTTGGTTTCCCCATAGGTTTGAGTCCGAGGACCATGCAATACCTTGGTTCTATCCAAAACTCAGTTTTTTCTTCCAAGTAGTTGGTTTCCCCATAGGTTTGAGTTCGAGGACCATGCCATACCTTGGTTCTGTCCAAAACTCAGTTTTTTCTTCCAAGTAGTTGGTTTCCCCATAGGTTTGAGTCCGAAGACCATGCAATACCTTGGTTCTGTCCAAAACTCAGTTTTTTCTTCCAAGTAGTTGGTTTCCTCATGGGTTTGAGTCCGAGGACCATGCAATACCTTGGTTCTGTCCAAAACTCAATTTTTTCTTCCAAATAGTTGGTTTTCCCATGGGTTTGAGTCCGAGGACCATGCAATACCTTGGTTCTGTCCAAAACTCAGTTTTTTCTTCCAAGTAGTTGGTTTCCCCATGGGTTTGAGTCCGAGTACCATGCAATACTTTGGTTCTGTCCAAAACTCAGTTTTTTCTTCCAAGTAGTTGGTTTCCCCATGGGTTTGAGTCCGAGGACCATGCAATACTTTGGTTCTGTCCAAAACTCAGTTTTTTCTTCCAAGTAGTTGGTTTCCCCATAGGTTTGAGTCCGAGGACCATGCAACACCTTGGTTCTGTCCAAAACTTGATATTGGCGTGGGGCCTTGGCTTTAGGGGGATTAGCTCCTCGGCCAAGCCCTTAAAACCATCCATGCGACTGATACTACAAAGCGTAGCCCCTAGTCAAGAAACACAGCCCCTAGTGGAACTTTACGACAGAACACTACAACCGGTTGTTAGAAATGACAAGGGAACTATCTCGACCTACCGCCTATGCCAACACACAAGTCTTCCCCACAAACGGCGCCAATTGTAAGGACACGATTCGTAACGACCCGTAACAGTGTTGGGTTCATACGTAAAAAGGCCCAAACAATATCATTTGTAGAGCGTGGGTTTGAAAGGCTAGGCCCCAGTCACCAGACGGTAGGTTTTTCGTGGTATACATACATGGTTAAGTCTCTTTCGCCCTAAGAGTCTTTCTCCTGGAGGCGGGCTGGGAGGCTCTGGTTTTTGGCCATTTTTCCCAGCCTCCTCTCTGGATTCCTTCCTTTTCCTTTTATACTCACAGGTGTTCCTTATCCTTCGTCCACGTGTAGGATCGACTTTTCCCCAGACTGATACTTGTCCCATCAGCCCATACCCAGAGTGGTTGGGGGTAGTTGTAAAAGCTGAAGAGTATGGCTCTGTCAGGTGCAGAGTATTGAATGGTAGTAAGGGCAGCTTTCCCTGGTCGTTATACTTTCCAGCGTATCCTTCTCTGTTGACCTAGATATTTTAGATTTTCTTCCAAGCTAGTCCTATATCGTTTTTGCCCTTTCTTCCGGTGAGACCTCGGACATGCCGAGGACTGAATCGTCCTCGGCTGTATCCCAAGGCTATTTTATACTTGTATTACAGATCTTGGGCCATAACTTTCCTCGGCTTGGGCCTTCGGACCCCAACGAATAAATGGGCCTGGCCCACAAATTATTGGGCCCCACCCCTATAATTATCCTACATAGCAAATTCTTATTGATTATTTGTCATTTTTAAATAGACACACTACTTTTTTTTTATTATTAAGTATTCACAATCTACCACATAAACTGTTTTAGCAAGAATTGTGTATTTTTTGGGGTACTGGATTAGTGGGCAGCTGAATCAATGAATATGGAGATCCATTTCCCATTCCCATATTACCAATCTGACCGAGATAGCTACTTTCAACCATACATTTACACAAAAAAGAGGTCATGCCGACATGTTGTGCAATAAAAACGATGTCGTGGCACATACACTTTGCGAGTGGATGAAATTTTGCACTTACTCGAGTGACTGGTGGTTACTCACTTGCTAGCAGCTTCGCGGAAACGCCGGGAACAAAAACGAAAAAGAAGCTAATCCAGTTTCTCACTACGTGGCAGAGCAGAATCGAGTAAAGGAAAAGTTTGGATGTGGACACGTGGCGCTCTCTCTGGCGCTGCCGACAAACGTGTACAGTTTTTGACCGTTTGTTATTTTTCAGGCTCTGATTTCGCAACGGCTTTACTTTACTTTATTTTACTTTACTTTACTTGCTTACTTGACTGGGCCTCACGAAGACTCAGAGCCCAGTTGTTTTGTCCGTTTCCTGGTCCCCTTGGCTGTGTAACGCGATGACGACACGGATATTTGGGAGAAAGAAGCAGCCTGAGAAGCGGTTGTCAGACTGGTTACGTGCTTGTTAGACAGCAGGGTGTAGGCCATGTCCCGTACAATAAAGTTGAGCTGAACCAAGGGCAGCCAAAACCGTAGACAAAATTATCCGAAAACTGTGGTTTAAAAATTATTACGAAAATATGTGTTTATAATATTTATAAAAAAAAAAAAAGTGATTAGTACTATATTTCAAATAACACGTATCAATTTATGAAAAAACATAATTGTGTGGGCCTCTTGGTTGGAATTGAAGAATGAAGTTTTATGTGTTGTCTAATCAATTGAGCTTCATGTTTTTCAAAACATTTACAAAAGTGTCATTGACTAACGTTATTTGAAATCTACAAATTGCTAAAATGAGTTTTTCAATTTCAGTATTTAAACACCCTAAAATGAGTATCGTAACTCAAACACTCTAAAAAAACACCATTACCAAATGCATTGTTTTTTTTTAGAATCACAATTTTCAGTATTTAAAAATTGCAAATTGTTATTTGGAATCATATACCAAAATCAAAAAATTCCAAATTCTGAAACCACATGCCAGTAAAAATCAAATACTTTTAAATTTTATAATGTTAAAATTCAAATTTTGAAATTTTAGAGTATAAAATTTAAGTACTTTCAAATTTTAGGAGTGTAATTTGTAATTTGAACAAAATTTAAGTACAGTATTTAAGTGCTGTTCATTAGGTTTCTCCTCTTAAAATTCAATCATATAGCTGTACTTAATTAAAAATATACTTCCATCCCATGAGAAAAAGTCACATGGCTGAATTTTAAGAGATGAATCTAAAAAACTTCTAATTACTGTACTTAAATTTTGTCTTTTACAATTTAGCCTTTTATTTTATTTTTTTTCCTATTTTAGAGTAAGACACTAATTAGTTTTTATTTTTATTTTTTAAGTGGATGACAAGAAGAGTTAACCAATTAAGTTAATTAGAATCTACCTAGAATCACAATTTTTTTTTTTTTTTTTTGGAGGACCTAAGATCACACACTTGTTTGTTCACTTTGACACAAAAGTATTAGTGGTAAACCCATACATAAAATAATCATTGTTTTGATAATTGATATATTTACAAATTATACCAAAGTGTGCAATGGATTTGGATCCTCGTGCAATTAGCCACTTTTCTCTCATAAACATTTTTATCAACTCTTTTTTTTTTTGGCAAAAATGTAAAATTGACCCTCTAACTTTCACTGTGTTCCATTTCAGTCCTCTAACTTTCAGTTTTGTCAATTCAGTCCTCTAACTTTCAATTTTTGTCAATTGAAGGCTCCGTTATAAGTCTGTTAGTGCTGCCGTTAAATATGCTTAAAACAACGCTGTTTTGCTCTTTTTTTTTTTTAATTCGAAATTAAAAGAAAATAAGAAGAATCTGTGAAAAAAAATAAAATTAAGAAGTAGAAGACGAAGAAGAAGAGCTCGTCGTTTTAGCGTATCCTCCCAAACGTGTAGTGTTAGGAGCTACGACTTCATCTTCAAGTGGAGCAAAGGACTTCAAAAGCTCCCAAGTTAAGGTGTAATCAACTGCCACCGACCGCCCCGCCACAAGCGGCGAAGCGAGAACTGGCGGCCGAGCAGCTTTGATTACTTGACTAGGTCCCGCAATGACAGAACCCACCCTAACCCTAACTTCATCGAGCTTTACCGGTTAAGCCGGTTTGAGCAGCGAAGGAGTAGGAGTAGGAGTAGAAGAAGCAAGATTGTTGCGGAGGTGAGTGGCGAGGTCGGAGTTGGAGCGGTGGGCTTCCTAATCGGCGGTGGGGATAGAGAAGTCATCGATCCCGGAAAGGCCCAAAGAGCGACAAATGAGATCGAATTCGCCGTTTGTGCCCTTGATTTCTTTGTTTTTCATATTTTTCATATCTAACGGCAGCACTAACAGACTTATAACAGAGCCTTGAATTGAAAAAAAATTGAAATTTAGAGGACTGAATTGACAAAACTGAAAGTTAAAGGACTGAAATGAAAAACAGTAAAAGTTAAAGGGTCAGTTTTGCATTTTTGCTTTTTTTTTTTTTTTGAGGGGGAACATTTTATCAACTTAATTATTTAACTTTTAACATTTTTTTATTTATTTAATGCTTAATATCATCAATCATTAATTATAATTGCATCATGTGCAATATCTCGTGTAGAATAATGTATGTCCATAAAAAAAACAAAAACAAAAATTGCTCTCACATGCTATCCCATGTTATTAGTTATTACTCACAACACAAGTCACAATCACAGCCTCACAGGGACCCCTTGCACACCTAGGCAATATCTAATGGAGAACAATAAGATCAATAACGCATAGACTCTTATACTGCATCTGAGACTCGTGGCAGTTATGCGAGGCTTTGCATTCAAGTTAATTTAGATAAGCCTCTTATTAAGTCAATCCGAGTAGGCAGATTAGTTCAGCAAGTTTTGTATGAAGGCATATCCACTCTTTGTTTTTGTTGTGGAAGACTGGGACATAAGCAGGAGAATTGCTGTTACCGCATCAAGCTTGTGACTAGAGATGGTGAGGAACCTACCTCTCCTAAACCTGTCAATCACTCGGACAATGCCCAGTTTGAAATGAACTATGGGCCTTGGATGGTTGTGTCTAGGAAAAGAAGCCCGGTTAAGTTTGAACGAGGGCGTGGGTTTACCAAAATTAGTACTTCTTCAGGTAATGATTTGAGGGGCAGCATGGTCATTCGTGACAATGCTTTTAAGGGTAAGGTTGGAAATCATGACACTAACGTTTGGCATGGGGAAGGGGTTAGATGTGACAATCCTTTTTCCAAGATATCTACTGATGAAGGCATATCTGAGACACGTGAAAATCAAGTCATTTCAACACAAGAAATGGACTTGTGTCAGGAAGCATTGAACAAAGGGAACAAGACTGAAGGTAGAGTTGTAGAGGCTTCTCAAATAAAAGCCTCTCAGAAAAGCAAACAAAAAGGGATTAAGGGGCTGGGAGTTAAAAGTACTAAGAGCTTAAAAGGAGGCAGATCGGAAAAGCGCTCCTTCTTTGAGTCTGAAGAGATTGAAGAGCTTTCTCAACATATTGAGCAGCTAGGCAGTAGCGGATATGGAAGGGATAACGTTCGGGATTTGCACAAGTCCTCGAGCAGGTTGGGCAATGCGGTACAAGAACAAGATTGTGATCATTCCCGACGAGGTTATTGCCCAGATAAGGGCAGCTCCGACGGAAGTTCCAGGGTGGTTTGAGACGGAGCTGAGCCAGGCTTGGAGGCATTTGTTCCCAATAACCCCACTGAGTTTGTGAACGGGAGAATTGCCTCTAGATCACCCAGCATGGAACCTCACTCCCAATCAGTGGTGGAAGTTTCTCACGGATCTTCCCGAAATTTCATTGGAAAAGGCGGAGGAGCTGAGCAGACAGCAGAGACCTCCGATCATACCACACTGGGACGAGACAGGATGGATTATACAAGAAAGGAGGCTGGTAGATTTTAGGGGAATGGCCATGGCCCACTTGGGGAATCGTCCCACCTTGAAATTAATCCAGTTAATGGCCCCAGTTCAGAGGTGCGATGTGCTTCTGTGCAGCAGGGAGGACACCTTGGGTATTCTGAAGCATATGATGGTGTGGAAGCCGGACTGGGTGGCTTCCAAGGACATACTGAGGAGGATGGGATGGAGTATGGTGGAGACAGCCATGATGAACTCTAATCCTCCGGAGATTGAGGTTCCTCTTAGTCATTTTGTGAAGACGAATGTCCTACTGTGGAATTGTAGAGGTGCTCTGAATGCAGACTTTAAGAGAAGAATTTTTGAGATGGCTATTAATCACCACCCCTCGATCATGGTAATCACAGAAACAAGAGTTGGTGGAGATAGGGCTGCTAAAATTCTTGAAGATTTACCTTTTGATGTAAGCATAGTTACTAAGACCATTGGCTATGCAGGGGGTTTGTGGCTTTTGTGGAAAACAGATGATGTTGATGTAATGCTCTTGTCTACAACAGAACAGGAGATTCATGCGACTGTTAAGGTGCATAACTCTGACCCTATCTGGCTTATTTCTGCTATATATGCTAGACCTAGGTTGTCTGAGAGAAGAATTTTATGGGATAATCTTAAAGTTGTTGCCCAGCTCCACAATTTGCCTTGGCTTATGCTTGGAGATTTTAATGAAGTTTTGAGTAGTGAAGATAAATTTGGAGGGAATCAGGTGAATTTAAATAGGGCTCTCCAATTTAAAGATTGTTTAGATGTTTGTAACATGTTGGACCTAGGGTTTGTTGGGCCTAAATATACTTGGACGAATCGTAGGCCCATTTCTGATCTTATTCTTGAGAGAATTGATAGGTATTTTGCCAACCCTTCGTGGAGAGTCCTGTACCCTGAAGCTATAGTGACTCATTTGACTAGGACCTATTCGGATCACTGTCCAGTTTTAATTGAACTATTTGGCTCTACCCTTTCTAGTCAAAACAAACCTTTTCGTTTCCACACTATGTGGCTCCTACATCCTGGGTTTCCAAATATTGTTCAGGAGGCTTGGACTGCGGGCAGAGATCTTCAAGAATCTATTATGGATTTTGTTGGCAAAGCCAAGCATTGGAATTATAATGTCTTTGGAAATTTATTTGCTAAAAAGAAAAGAGTATTGGCCAGAATTAATGGTACCCAAAAAGCTTTGGCGAACAGACCAAGTGACTTCCTCTTGAACTTGGAGAAACAACTCGTTGAGGAGTATTTTATAATTTTACTCCAGGAAGAGGAATATTGGGCACTTAAGTTAAGATTAAATGCTGCAATGTTCGGAGACCGTAATACAAATTTTTTCCATGTCTCCACACTGGTTAGGCGGCACAGGAATAAAATCCGTTGTTTAAAGGATTCCTTGGGGAACTGGATCACAGATGAGATTGAGATAAAGAGACATATAAATTATGGTTTTGAAAAGCTTTACACTTCAGAGCTTTGTATGTCTCCCATGTTTTCAGCAGTTACTTCTTTTTCGTGTTGTTTTCTATCTGCTGAGAATTGCTTGAGTATTAGTAGTGGTATCACTGATGAAGAAATCAGAGCTGCACTATGGTCCCTTAAGCCATTTAAAGCTCCTGGACCTGATGGCCTTCATGCGGGATTCTTTCAACACTTTTGGCCAGAAGTGGGCGGCTCTATTTGCGCAGAAGTTAAGAAAGTTTTTGATACAGGGGTAGTTCCTAAGTTCCTTAATGAGACATTAATTACGCTTGTGCCCAAATGCCAAAATCCAGTTTCATTAAGTAACTGTAGGCCTATCAGTCTGTGTAACTCCGTATACAAGATTGTCTCAAAAATCATTGTGGTGCGCATCCGTCCCTTTCTGAGCAATTTGATATCTCCTATGCAGACTGCTTTTGTGCCTGGGCGTAGAGGAGCAGATAATGTTATCATTGCTCAGGCGCTTATCTACACACTGGATAGGAAAAAAGGGGCAACGGGTTATATGGCAATTAAACTAGACCTGGAGAAAGCCTATGACAGACTTGAGTGGAGCTTTATTCACAAAGTATTACATGCTTTTCATTTTCCCTCAAATCTAATCAAAGTAATCATGGGTTGTGTGTCTACTACTAGTATCTCGGTGCTGGTGAATGGGGGGGTTTTGGACTCTTTCAATCCCTTGAGGGGTATTAGGCAGGGAGACCCCCTGTCACCCTATTTATTCATATTGTGTATGGAGTATTTGAGTCATTTGATTGAGCTTAAGTGTAGGGATGGCTCTTGGACTCCTTTGACAGCTTCTCGGGGTAATGTGGGAATCTCCCATTTATTATTTGCAGATGATATAATTCTGTTCAGTAAAGTGGACTCTAAGGCATGTCATGCCATTGCTGAAGTTTTGGAGAAGTTCTGTAAGGAGTCTGGACAGAAAATCAGTCAAGATAAGTCCCATGTCTACTTCTCTCCTAATGTTAGTGAGGAGATGAAGGAGGAGGTATGGGAGAAATTGGGGTTCTATGAAACTCGAAATATAGGAAAATATCTTGGATTTCCTATTCTCCACAAGGGCGCAAATCGGAGGCAATATAATGATATTGTGGAGAGAGTTATGAATAAACTGTCAGGGTGGAAAGCAAAATTCTTATCCTTTGCAGGTCGATCTGTTTTAATCAAGTCTGTCATGACTGCCATGCCTAATCATGTGATGCAAGGTGTTGCCCTTCCAGCTCATATTTGTGATAAACTGGATAAAATTAATAGAGATTTTTTATGGGGCTCCACTAGTGATAGGCAAAAGATGCATCTGGTGGGTTGGAATAAAATTGTTCAACCTAAGGAAGAAAGAGGACTGGGGATCCAAGCAGCTAGAGCAAAGAATATTGCTTTGCTTTCAAAATTGAACTGGAGGATGTATCATGAACAGGATGCTCATTGGGCCAAAATTATGCTAAAAAAATACTGTACTGGTCAGAGAGCTAGAGTAAGTAATCCGAATAGTCTCCCTTCTTCTCCCAATTGGAGAGCAATTAAAGTGGGGTTTCCTGTATTTACGAAAGGTATTTGTTGGGGTTTGGGAGATGGGTCGAGAGTGAAAATTTGGACAGATAACTGGATAAGGGGTGAGTCCTTAAGAGAGTTAATTGAGGGCCCCCTTAATCAAGGTGATCTTGACCTTACAGTTGCGGATTTTAGGCATGAAGGAATATGGAATTGGGATGGTTTTTCGTTTGTTATTCCTGAAGGCATTAAAGATAAAATTAGAGCCATCCCATTTCGGAATTGTGATGGGGCCGGTGATTTTATAATGTGGAAGTTTTCAAAAGATGGGGAATTCTCTGTAAAATCTGCCTATCAAGTGGCTAGACAGGAGGAAAATGATGGAATTTCATTTCAAGGTTCTTGGATTTGGAAATTGGATATTTTTCCCAAAATCATACATTTCCTATGGCTGACTTTTCATTGTAGCATACCTGTACACGGTGTTTTGGCTTCAAGAGGGATAAATTGCGATAAGTGTTGCCCCCTGTGTAAATATAGTGAGGAAACTATTCCTCATCTGTTACGGGATTGCAATCTAACCCGTGAATTTTGGAGGAAGCTAGAACCACCACCAGCCCTTATTAGCACCTTTAATGACAGT
Source organism: Quercus robur (assembly GCF_932294415.1). Lineage (NCBI taxonomy): Eukaryota > Viridiplantae > Streptophyta > Magnoliopsida > Fagales > Fagaceae > Quercus > Quercus robur. The sequence continues at coordinate 62,268,750 of NC_065538.1, read as the reverse complement.
TTTGAGGAGTGGTTGAAAGTTAACAGTACAAGTACTATTTTGCACAAATCCAAAGTGCATTGGGGTACTGTGTTTCTTTTTGCTATTTGGTCTTTATGGAAGAACAGAAACAAGGTTGTATTTGAAAATTCTATTCCTAATCCTAATCTTCATAAGGCTTGTATCCACCAGGCAAGAGAATATTTTTATTGTGTAAGCAAAACTTGTTAGGCAGCCAGGAAAGTTGCTATCGAGGTTTGGTGGAATAAACCACCTGAAGGGTGGTTTAAACTCAATACTGATGGGGCATCTCAAGGAAATCCTGGGAAGGCAGGGGGCGGTGGAATCATTAGAAATAGCCATGGGTTGTGGATTAAAGGGTATTCAAGGTCAATAGGTTATACTACCAGTGTTGTTGCTGAATGGTGGGCTTTAAGGGATGGTCTTACTTTAGCTATCCAGTTAGGATGCCAGCATTTGGAGGTTGAATTAGATGCCAAGGTGATTGTGGAGCTTTTGAAGTCTAACAGTACTCCTAATAGAAACTATTCTCCTCTTTTGCATGATTGCAGGATGTTGTTAGACCAACTGCAGCAAGTCAGAGTAGTGCACGTTTTTAGAGAGGCCAACATGTGTGCAGATTTTCTGGCTAGATGGGGCTGCTGTATGCAAGATGATTTTGTCATTTTTGATCAGCCCCCTACTGTAGAATTTCTTCCTATTTTGTATGCAGATATGTATGGTGTGTCATGTTGTAGGCTGACAAGCCCATCTTTTGTGTCTGTAAACAGTTAGTTGATTATAATATAACCCTTTTAACCAATAAAAAAAAAAAAAAAAAAAGTAAAACAAATTTTCACGAACTGAACTTGATATGTTGTGATTTTTTTTTGGGGGGGGGGGGGGGGGAATATTAAGCGATGTAGTTTTATTCATGACTAATGACCTTTACAATTACGATAATAAAAAGATATACGAAAGGTGGGCCTGACCAAATTGGACATGGAAACCCAACCCATAATTTTCAGACCCGAAATAAATAAATTAAAACGGGTCGTCCCATATCCAACTTGATTGATTTTGGGTTGGGTCAACCCGTACCTAACCTAAACTCAATCAATTCGTAAAGTGATTTTTTTTTTTTTTTTCACAATTCAATTCAAATGGGAATAGTACAATACTAGCCTCTAAGCACGCGCTCACGTGCATGCTCAGAAGCTCTTTTATTTTTTGGATAAAAATTAATAATATGCATTTATTATAATTTGGGATTTCTACTTTTTTCAACCACACACAAAAAAAAAAAAAAAAAAATACGTGGGGTGAGTTTTGTAGATTGGAGGAGTTTTAAAACTAATAAAAGAGTGATCCTATTTTGTAGGGAGTTAGAGAGTAGAAGTAGGAACTTAAATTAATATAAAAGTAGGAGTTTATTAGAAGCAGGAAGGCATTTCAATGTAGAAGTAGAAATTTATTATTTTTGTTAATTTACTATTTTAACCCATTTTTTAAGTTTTACGTGGGGGTATTTTTGACTGTAAAAAAACCAATAACTAAATTTCTTTTACCAATTTACTATTTTAACCCCATTTTTAAGTTGTTGGTTAATTAATTTAGGGGTATTTTTGACAAGGAAAAAAGCAATAACTAATTTTCTAAATCCTCTTAATATATACAGATATTCATTCTTTCTAGTTTCACAAACATATCATATTTACTGATTATGGTGATAATATACCATACTTGAAAAACATTTCATGGTCTATGACATTTAGGGTCCGTTTGGATACAGCTGAAAACTGAAAATTGAAACTGAAAATTGAAAAAAACTGTAGCAAAATAATTTTTAAATGTGTGAATAGTATCGTGGGACCCATTTTTAATGAAAGAGTTGCTGAAAAGTGAAATTTGTGGGTCCGTGAACAGTACACAATGTGCTGTGATTGGCTGAAACAAATTGAAAAAGTCAAAATTTGCGGTTACTGTTCATTGAACAGTACATGAACAGTAACCGCAGCACTCAAAAAGCTAAAAAACGCGTGAAAAAAAAAAAAAAAAAAAGCTGAAAAACGTAAACGCGCTGGTTTTCAGCACAATCCAAACGCTCTCTTAGTATTCTTTTTAGTTTTTTTTATGATGATGATATTATTAGTGAACTATAAATTGTGTAAACTTAAAGATTTATATATTGTTTAACTTTTATGTGGTAGGGTATCAATTAGGATTGGTTTTAGAATATTTCTACTTGAAATTAAGTTTTCTAGAACCTTTAATAGGCCCGCAATATTTCAAAAATTCAAGATTTCATTAATAAAATTTAAGAGAGGGTTTTCTCTATTTTTAGTGGATTTTAGGTTTTGCTTGTTGATTTAAGAAACATTTTATGGATTTAAATAGGGATGGCAATTTTGCCTCGCGTCGCTTGACCAGCTCCTCCCCTACTTCGCCCCACGCAAGTTTTTCTTGCCTTGCGAAGGTGGTAGGGCGGGGCGAGGATTGGAAAAGATTTTAGTTTCGCACCACGGGGCAAGGCAGGGATGGATTTAGACTTTTTAAACCCAACCCGCCTTGCCCTGCCCCACATTGATAAGGGTTAAATTGCATATAAATTATTTATACCCTAAAACTCTACTATTTAAACAAACATATCATCAACTTATTTTATTCTACCCAATAAGGCTTTCTACCTCTCTTTTTTCTCTAGCAAAGTTGAAAATAAGGTACCAATTTTAACATTTTCTTTTGTCTTTATTATAAGCAAATTTATATACTATTGAATCATTGATTTTGTATTATGAGATTTTTGTTTTTTGTTTTTGTGATATTGTCTTGTTAAACACTTTAATAATATTATTCAATTTTTGCTAAAAATTAGTTTGATTTGATGGGATAAATTTATTTGTAATTTCAAGTATATTTTTATGAACGAAATAGGTTTTATTAAAAACAGTTGTAATAGTTGTAGGAAAATTAAGAAGAAGTAGAGTTTTACGTGGTGGGACAGGGATGAGGTAAGAAAATTTTCTATGTCATGTGGGACAGGGCGGGGATGGGGTAAAATAAAACCATGCAGGGCAGGGGTAAAGATCCCATCTTTCGGACCCGTCCTGTCCCATTGTCATCCCTAGATTTAAAGGTTTCGTTAAACTATAACAAGATCTAACCCAATTCACATTTTCGTTATACATTCATTGATATTAGAGCTTGCTAGAATTTATGTAAGGAAGATTTCCTTGACTAGTTACTTAATCTAGAGGATTTCTTTTACTATATGAATATTCATAAGGAAAGAAAGGTTAAATTTGCTATGTATAAACTTAGGCCATGTTTGGTACTCAAAATGGAGATTACAATAGGAATGACAATCATTAATAGTTTAATACTAGGAATAAAAGATGTTGTAATAGAATAACTAAACTTATTCATACGTTTGGTTGTAAGATGTAACATTATAATAAAACTCAATATCTATATTTAGGAAATATTTAACTTGCCAAAAGCCTTGTAGCTAAATTGGCACCTCCTCATGCTTAAAGTGCTTGGGGGTCTAGGGGGAAAGGGTTTGAGCTGCGGGGTTAACAGCATGTTGTAATTATCTCTCAAAAAAAAAAAAAAAAAAAAGGAAATATTTAACTTATACAATTATATTTCCTAAAAAATATATGTAAAAAAAAAATTGAGATAGAGGATTTTGTTTTTATTTTTTTTTATTCTTATTTTTATAATAGTTATGTGCATATGGAAACTTTGTATATTTAGAAATATAATAATTTAGAAAATTATTACACCTATTAAGGAATAACTATTACAACATTTTTAGATGGGAACAATTATTCCTCAATTTAAGGAATAATAACAACTACTTGTACTAATACATATGCAACCAAATAATCGAATAGTTATTCCACATGAATTGTACGTCATTCTATTACAAGACCTATTACAACGTATTAAACATGCCCTTTTTCAGTATGCCTCGGTTTGGTGGGAATAAACATAATAATCATAAAATTTGATAAGGTAAAGATAAAATTCATTCACGATTGAGAATAAAAAAGAAGCTTGCAAACATAATTTCATGAATTTTTTCTTGACTTATGGTGTAATTTTGTCATATATAAAGCAAGATTATTGGTCAAAAAGTTTAGACTTAATAAATTATATTGATGAGCTCTACCTTCAACCATCAAGAGAAGATATAATATTAGGGATGAACAATATTAAACTGAATTTTGAAAATATTATTGAAGTGGTTGAAAAAGATCAAGACTTACAACAAGATAACAATTTGAAAATTGAAGATAACACTCTTCAAGAAGTTGATGAAGAGATAACAATAAAATAAAATATCAAAAAAAAAAAAAAAGAAGATCAAGTTAACTAAGGAGAATGGCAAAAATCATGAGATGGAAATTACTAGGAATATTGTGGAAGAGCCAACTAAAGTCAGATATGATAATGAGTCCATAACCACAATTCTTAGGACTTGGTTGATTTGTTGAAGATGATTACACAATCTGTTGATTTTCTTGAAATATAAAAATTTTGATTTTTTTTTTCAATCCTTTGAGATTGATGTTATGAACAACTGAAAGCAAATGAGAATAAATATTATGTTACACTATCTCAAGAGTGTAAGTTTTAGAATCGAATCAAGCTATTGAAGTATTTGATGCATCTTTTTATTTGGAGTAAAAGATTTCAATTTTCATATGAAAACTAGAGGACGAATTTCATTCAAGTGGAGGGGCTTGATGTAAGACAAGATGTGGGGTTTAATTTTATTGTTTATATATTAGTGTTTGAATTTTTATGTAATTTTACTTATTTCAGCATTTAGGAGCGCATTTCCTTGATTTTAGGTGTTTTTGAGGCTTTCTTAGTCAAATTAGAGTTTCTTCTTTAAAAAAAAGTCATATTGAGTCTTATTATGGTAGGGTATCAATTAAGATCCGTTTAGGAATATTTTTACTTCAGAAATAAGTTTTCTGGAGCCTTTAAATAGGCCTACAATATGTACAACGAATAATCAATTTGTGGATTCAAAGAATCTCTTATATGGATTTAAGGGTTTTGTTAAACTAGAACGAGATCTAACATATTTCACTAATACTCATAAAAATGTCCATTTATTAGAAAGATAATCAATTAAAAGAAAAATCATTAGCTATCAATTTTAGAAACTGGCATAAATATTATAATAAATGATATTCAACCTTTAAATAATTTAAACTTTTTACAGATTACATCAAATTAATTATATAAATACCAATTATCAAAAATATGCACATATGGGATGAAAAAACAATAATAATAATAATTTCTTACATATGTTGAAAACAGATACGTACATGTTTATTTTCTTGAATTGATTTTCAAATCTCTTTTTCTTTATACACAATGCTCTACACATGCGATAGAGTACTTCATCCCTAACACTCACTAAATATGTCCCTTTATTAGGAAAAATATATATTAAATCAAAACAAAAATCATTGGCTAGGTTTATTAGAAATTGATGCAAATATTATAACAGATGATTTTCAACTTATACTCTAAAGAATTTAAATTTTTACATGAATAATAATCAAACTATAAAAGTATTAAATTGCATTTAATTATTTTTTAATCTAAACCGATTTAACAAATAGTTTTAACATAAACATTTACTTAAATATATATATCGTAAACGTATGAAAGAATTTAAATAGTACTTTCCGTCCATCCAATACGTGCATATTTGTTTTACTATGCAATACACGTAAAAGAAATGGCGGAGTTAGGGGGGGGTGGGGGATGACCTCCTGACTTTTCAAAATTCTAAACAATTTCTTTTAAAAGAGGTAGTAAGTAAAATCATAAATACTCTTAAAATTTTATTTATTGGCCCCTCATAAGATTTTGAGATTAATCCTGTTAAAATTGATTTGGGGTTTCCTTAAATTTTAACTATTCAAAAAAAAAAAAAAAAAACCCCAAAAGTAATCACTACAAAGAAAATTGGACTATCGTGGCGGTTTTTTGCAGTGAGTGCAAAAAACCGCCGCTATATGTCGCCTATTGTGGCATTTTTTGGGACCGGTGCTACAGGTATAGACTTTTGTGGTGTCCTACAGCCATAGGACATAAAACCGCCGCCATATATATGTTTTAGCAATAGTAGAGAAAAACAATGCAATACTCGAGCTATAGCGGCATTTTGTATGACCGCCGCAATAGAGTCTCCTTTTTGCAACGTTTTACCTTAGTTATAGCAATGGATTAGACCACCGCTATAGACCTTCTAAATCCATGCCCTACCCAAATCTTCCCTCTGTTTTTTTTTTTATTATTATTTTTAATCATTTTAGTGCCTTTTCATTTTTGCCAAAAACATTGTATCTCTCTCTCTCTCTCTCTCATTCACTTCTGAGACCCAAAATCCCAACTCTCTCTCTTTCTAGCTCTAACTCTCCCTCGCAGACCCAAAATCCCACCCAAACACTATTTATCTTTTAAACCCTCTCTCTCTCTCTCTCTCTCTCTCTCTCTCTCTCTCTCTCTCTCTCTCAGACCCAAAATCCCACCACCACCAAACCACATCAACTCAGTGGCAACCCCAATCCACCTTGTCGGTGCCACCTCATTTCATTCCCAAAAACCAAACTCTCTCTCTATAAGTTGTCTCGAACACTCTCTTTGTGTGTGTGTGTGTTTTTTTTTTTTTTTAATCTCTGCATTGGTTTGTTAATGAAAATTTTATATTAGATTATGGGTATCCCTGTGATTAGGGTATTTTTTATTTTTGGTATGAGTTGTTAGATGTGTCCAAATGCATTATTATTGTCTCGGTTTGTGTTTCATTACTGACAATGTAGTGGAAAATAAAGGAAAATGGAGAGCTTGAAATTGATTTATTTTTTTTGGTCTTGGTTTGTGTTTGGTTGTTGAGAAAATGGTAGAAAGGAAAGGAAAATTAGAGGGAAATTAGTGGTTCAAATTTCTTTGCATGCATGCACTGTTTAAGATAATTTGTCTACACTCTCATCTTGTGGGGTTGATTTTTTTCTTTGTGTCTCAGTTTTGGAGTTTTTAAGGTTCTAGATTGCTCTGTAAAAGTCAGTTCCTTCTTGGTTAATTTTCACAAATCGGGCTTTATTGTATTTTTTTAATTAATTTTAATGATGGGTTTTAGTGTAAGATAATGTTGTTGAATTAAGGTTTGGTTGGGCTGATTTGGGAGTTCGTAGTTTAACAATAACTATTCTGTTGCTGTTTGTCTGTGTGTTTTGATTTTTTTTTTTTTTGGTTGCCAAATGTAAGATTGTATCTGGGTTTCTTTAAATCTGAACTATGTTTTAATTTAGTGTGGTTGATATGCTTACTAATTAAATAGAAAGTTTTTAGAATGTAGTTATTTGTATTTAGATACAATGTACCTTTGGTCTAAAATTGTCTCATGGATTCTGTCAGAAGAGGGAAAAAAAAATAATGAAATAAGAGAATAAGACAGTTGTGTTTCTATTTGATCTGCTGGATTGTGTGATATAAGGGTTTATACTCTATTTAACATCGATGGCTTACTAGAAAAGGGAGGAAATGCATTTTGGATTCAAGTATTGTTGTTGTTAATAATAATTAGTTACATGCAGAACAGTTATTATTCATTCATATTACATTTTTCTGCTTTTGTTTTTGTTTTTGTTTCTTTTTTGTTATGTTATGTAATGTGTTCAACATTATATTTCATTCATATCAACTTGTTTTTTACTTGTCGTTGTGCTTATATACTTGTTTTTATTTTACACTTTGACAGTTGAAATGGCAAGGCAAAAATCAAATTTGTGCACGCCAAGAGCATAATTGTGGAAGGGGCTTCTACAAAACATGTGGATGAAGAAACGAACCAAGTGGTAGTAGAAGCTTCTATGCAAGGTATTGGCTTACAACTTGATATCAAATTTGCTATTAGTTTGCTTAAAAATTCTATTAAAAATAAATAAATAAAGGAGCAGCCTCTATGTCTCAGCCCTTGCCCTATATGTCTCATGAAGGTTGTTGTCTATTTTTATATTTTTTTAAATGTGACAATTTTATTTGTTATGCCTGTATGCATGTTGAAACTCTCAAGTTCTATAGTTAGGTTCATGTTAATCATTTAATAGCTAATCAATACAATCATGCTCAAGTATGTTATTCAAACAATAATAGTATCAATCATAGTTGCAAATTTAATAAGCAAAACACATATCCATGCCTTCTCTCTAATCCACCTAGATAGTTGAATTTTATTTAAAAATTCTTAAATTGAATTTAAACTGAAAATTCGATTCCACTTATTTAAACTGATGCTAATTTCTTAAGTTGAATTTTCTAATATTATGCCCCAAACTCTACTAACTAGTAAACAAGAAGATAGAGAAAGAAAAGACCTTTGTTTACAATTTGTTTTTTATTTTTGTTGGTTTCTCATTGTTTATCTTTGTATTTGTGTGTTTTTAGATAAATTAGCCATCTTTAATGAGAAATCCTCTGTATGTAGCAAATATGAGGGTCTTTTTGGGTTGGTTTGCTTTTACTTAATCTTTGTTGGGTTTTGATTGTTTAGAGAGATATTTACCTGCAGCTAGTTTGTATTGTATGTGAAATTCTCATTGTATCTTTTCCAACCAACGAACTAAAATCCATCTGGGTCTCTCTCTAACAAGCTCTTTTTTCTCAGAGTTTATGCTAGAACTCTCTCTCTCAAAAGCGTGACTGAGTGAGTGAGTGAAACTGTGAAAAGAAGGTATATTTTGGAGTGGAGGAGAATAAGCATATAGGAATGGAAATGGAAAGAGCGGGTTAATGGGATCATTGAAAGAGAGAAAGCAAAAAGTAACCGTTAGGAGATGAAGAAGGAAAAGATGTGATCATGAATGAAGATTGGTTGGTAGTAACGTTTTTGACAAAAAAGAAAGCAAATTATGCAATTATTTTTTGGTTGTTTGAAAGAGAAAAGGTGTGTAATAAATATCTGGAGGAGTGATTAGCTGGTTGTGGGGTAAGACTTTATTTTGCTCTTTCAATGTTTCATTTCAAAGTTTTTGTGTTTCCGGTTTCATTCTTTTAATGCTCACTCACACACGCATTGGACACACAAAGAGAGAGAGAGAGAGAGTACTGTGGAAATGGATTTGGATGGAGATTGATAATGTAGGGGGGGGGACAGAGACTTAAAGAGGGTGACAAGTTTTCCGTATATAATAAAATCCGAAAAAAAAAGAGGGGGACTTTAAAAGGACAAAATTTCTAACAATTGACGATAAGTCTCTTTTTATGGGCCAAACATGCATGTGAGCTCTGAGATACGGTGGGGTAATTCTGATTCTCATACACATAAAAAATAACAATTATTATAAAATAAAATAAAATAAAATAAAAAGTGACGTTCTGATACATGAAGCAACTGTTGGTGATGGTTCAATTCAGGTGAGGTAGTGAGAAAAACAAAGGTTGTTGGTTTATATGTTGATAAGGTCAAATGGGGTTCTTAATCTTTGCTTGTGTAGTTCTAGTCTTGTGCTTAAATCTTTCCTTTCAAGCAAAAAGAAATAAAAATAAAATGAATTGAGTTAAGTTGTTGTAGGTGGCTGCATTATTTATCTCTTAGCCAAAAAAATTGATTCATTTTGCTTGACCCCAATAAAATGAAGAAGGAAAAAGAATCAGCTAGGTCATGCAAGCTGGTCATGGGATACAGCCTATGGTTGATCTGGCTTGGTATGAGTGTAATCATTCTTTATTATGCGCTTTCTAATTATGTCACATATTATAATAACAAAGATTGATCTGTGTGATAATTGGTTGCCAACCAACTTTCTAGGATCTTTGTTCTTTTTTTGAGAAGAAATGCACAACAATAGTGCTGGAATATATTTTTGCAGAAGTATTGTAGTAAAATAGATGCATAAGCTAATACGAGTGATTGGGGTTAGTTGGCAAAATTTGGGGCTTATGCTATTTTACATCTACTTATATCAATACTCTAACAATGTGGGAGGTTAGGCTTATAATCCAAAAAAAATACAAACAGTCTAAGGACCATGGCAAAGCATAGTGATCAAATTTTTTTACCAAGGACCATAATTGAGCATAATGGCCGAATAGCCTAGTATAGAAAAAAATTAACTTATAACACAATCTCATGAGATATCTTCCTCTCAGTTAGCTAACTTATTTTTTGCTAACTTATTTTACTATTTAATTTATTTTTGTTACTATTCATAGGTCTTACTATACTTTTTTATACTATTCATAGCTAGGTCCTATCATACTATTTTAACTAACATTTACCTTTATTTATTCAGTAAAAAGCTTTCATAAAATAAGCAAATCTCAAACAATTAGCGTGGTTATCCTCTAAAGAAGTTTCCAGTGCTATTTGGATTTGTCTCATCGCATACAAAATGGGGTTGCTACTTTTAGACACATCCCCTAACAGGCGGGCGTACAACCTAGTTTAGGGTGATTTCCCTTTGAAAACATCTCATTTCATTTATTAAGATAAGCAAGAGCTGTAGAACTATTAGTTTGTTATATTATTATATCTCACTCTCTTCCCTAGCTTACTGACTTGACAATGAAAGCTTCTCTGACCAACAGGGTTGAACTGAGGCTTCTCTTTTTCAATAAAGATAGGATCCACTACCATTCAATCACCATCAAAATCATTGTTACAGTTCCATCTCTTTTCCCAAATTTAAGAGCATGTTTGGCCAACTATTTTTCATCACTCATCACTCAATTTTTCATACCCGTTTGGTATCATCACCCAATTTCTATCACTCAATATTTTTCACATTATTTGTGAGCCCATACTTGTCAGCCGGTGTAGCTTTTTTTATTTTTTTTTATAGTACCCAAACTCACTGAAGCTAAAAAAAAGAAAAAAAAAAAAAAAAAAAAAAAAGAGAACTGAAGACCGAACAAGTGAAAAAAAAAAAAAAAAAAAAAAAAAACCAGAACTGAAGACCGAACAAATGAAAAAAAAAAAAAAAAAGTCAAAAGGTGGTCAAAAGTTGCGGCTGTGGGTCCCTCCATGTGTGTTTATTTACGAAAATGCCATTGAGTTATGAGTTATGGAAAGACTGTTTTCAGTTTCCATAACTCATAACTCAAAAATCAGAGAATTGAGTGATGGAAACAGAGTTATGGAAACAGAGTTATCGTTTGGCCAAACAACCTTTTTGTTATGGGTCCCACCATTTTTGAGTTATGAGTTATGGAAACTGAGAATTGAGTTATCAAATTTGGTTGGCCAAACAGCCTCTAATCCACCTACAAAAGTGTTTGGCACAAAACAAACATTCAGGCTTTGGTGATATTGTTTTAGTAATGTTGCTTAAGTATTGTGGAAATATGTATGGGTAAAAAAGCATTATGAAAATACGTGTTGTATTGTTTAAACAATGAAAAATGTTGTTCAAACAATATTAACAAACAAGCCCTCAATATTTTTATAGGATGAATTAAAAATGAGTTACATTGTATATAGGAATAGGCTACTTGTTTAGATCTTCATGAATGGTGAACCATGTACTCCCATTAAAATATACCTTAATCAAAAGATACTACCATATCTGTTTTTGAATAGTTAATACTAATGGAATATTCATGACCACGACAACTGATTAGCACACAGGATTTAGGGGGTTTTTTTTTTTTTTTTTTTTTTAGGGGTTTTTTTTTTTATTCTTACAATTTTTCCACCACAATTTTTTTTTTTTTTAAGAAAAAAAGAGAGAAATGATAGGGATTTTATTAATTGGTTTGCATTATATATAAAGAAATAATAATGATAAGAAAATCAAGCACTTCTTCTATTTACAATTTTACATATAGAGTTTCAACCTCAAAAAAAAAATTTACATGTATAGTTTCGATCCACCCAAATACAAATGTCATTATTGGTGAAGTATAGCCACCAAGATCTTGATTCCTACCGTTTCAATCATATGGAGCTTTAAACCATTCAATACCGCCCGGAGGGATTGAGAATAATGACATACATTTCATTCAAGGGGAGCAGGATAATGTGATTTTCCTCGTAAAATTCAACTTTCATCAACCTAAATAACTTTTAAATGCCAATAAAAAACAACTGGTTTGGATAACTTTATTTTCCTACTTAATTGATTTATCGTAGGGTTTTTTTTTTTTTTTTTTTTTTTTAATTCAAGTCTCAATTTTTTTTAAATACAATTTATTTTTACCCTACTTATTTTTTAAGTAAATTGAGTCAATAAAAATATATATAAGTTCATTCAAACACACATAACTGCTGTCTAGTGTCTGCCATTTTGCTTGCTTGCTAAAGTAAATATGGAATGAATCAATTGATAGAAAATCCAATCCTCTATATAGATTATATAATTATTTTTCTCACACCAAAAAAAAAGAAAAAGAAAAGAAACCAAACGAACAAACTATGATGAAAGAAAAAAAATGAAACAACTCATTACAATTTCATTTATAATGAAAATGAAAAATAAAAAATAAAAAAAAAGTCCTTATACAAATGCGGTATAAATGATGATGAAAAAAGGACGAAGTGAAACGTGTTAAAAAAGAAATTAGCAACATTTTTTTTTTTTTTTTATGATTAATTGGCAACAAATTATTACATGACCAGATAAGTTTTTTTTTTTTTTTTTTTAAGAAGTAATAATATGAATTTTGTTCATGACTTTTTTTTTTTTTTTAAGAAGAATTTTTTACATGATTTGATATACCATGCAAGGATATTAAACCAAGAGCCTTGTAACTCAATTGAAATTTTTTGTTATTTTTAATAAAGATATCTAAAGTTTACATCTTTCCATTCACCAACTATCGAATCATCACCTAAAGTCTTGTAACTTAACTAACATTTTTTAGTGTTTTCAACGGTGATGTTTATGATTTAAATTTCATCTCCCCAACTATTAAGTGATGGAATTTTTTTATTCTTACTTAAACTACTCATAAATGAAAGAAAGAAATCTGATCCTAGTCTCTAAAACTTCTCATCTCAAAATCAATTTAATATTTTCAATTGGTAGTAATCAATACAATCAGATATTTTACATTTGTATTTCATGAAACTGATTAAATTTAATGACTTTAAATGAGAATTCTCAATTATTTATAACAGGTGATGTGAAAACTGAAAACATCAAAGTTTTTTTTTTCAATGATATTAGTGCCACCTGTTAGTAACATTATAAGTCATAACAATGAATCAATAAGGATTATAACTTATAAGTATCAAGAAATCATTTGCCAACCGCTGCACACTTTTTGTGAGATGACCACATCACAAGTTTAAGTGCATGTATCTTAACTAGTATTTTTTTAGTGTTTTCAATGGTAATGTTTATGATTTAAATTTCATCTCTCCAACTATTAAGTGATGGAATATTTTTTATTCTTACTTGAACTACTCATAAATGAAAGAAAGAAAGCTGATTCTAGCTCTAAGAGCATCCATAGCAGATGTGCCAAATGCCAAATATTTGGCACATTTGACACACCAAAAACCAAAAAACCCCCTTTATGAGATGTTCTAAATCTCATAATTTTTACCACATGTGAACAGTACCGTTCCATTTTAGAACGGTACGGACAAGAATGCTAAAAAAAAAAAGTTTTTTATTCATTTCTCTTTCATCTTTTTTGACTTTCTCTCCTCTCTCTATATTGGTGTTTGATGGGAGGAATTAATATGTTATTTTAATGTATAGAATTGAATGATAAAACATCTGATAAATGAGATGTTGTAAAATGATGTGATAAAATAATAAAGTAGGTGTAAGAACCAAGTACAAGAACTCTGGGCCTTAGATCCCTTGGGCTCACAATTTATTTGTAGTGGGTTTAAGGATTTCCTACAATGGGTCGTTCTCGGCAGAGAGACTCGAAGCAACATTCAGTTGAAAAGCTCTCTCCTTGACTATTTTCTCTCCCTCTTTCTCAACCCCTTCTTCTCCCAACTTTCCTCTATTTATAGCCAATGTTAGTGGGGAGACCATGATTATGTTCATCGTTAGTGCTATTGAAGGTCCAGTATTATCTGGTTAAAGTGGCTGTTTTAGGTGAGAGGGCGGTGCAGCATTTATGATCTTGGAACTTGGCTCCCTTTTCACCGATTGTGTTCGGCGACTCACGTTCCCGTGCATATCATGACCTTCCCGGGTATTGACTCACGCGCTATACCGGGAAATGTTAACCGGTCAACCCCGAGAGCCTGATAACCAAAACTTGTTTTTGGCCCTAAGGCAGTTTTAAGAAGGGCATAAGGTAACGGGAACTATCTGCCGGGCCTGCGTCCAAGGCTGGTATGGGCTTGGGCCCGGGGCCTAGATGGGTCTGGGCCCAAGGCCTGTATGGGCTTTGGGAGCTCGGTGCCGTACAATAGCCCCCCCTTGATTCATACTCGGTTGCCGAGGAGAATCAAGGAGCTGCCTGGGCTTCTTGACCTCGGGAATCTTTTAGTCTGGGACTTCTGGCTGTCATTTCTCATTAATAGCCATCTCAAAAGACGCGCCGTTCCGCGGCGCCAGGCGCAGACGTCATTATTGCCTGACGGTTCGTGAACCGAAGCGGTGCGCAAATCAGTTACGCCTGGCATTTGCTGGGTCGCTCGCTTGCTGTGCCCATTTATTGTTTGATCAAGCGTTTCTTCTTTCCTCATTTCTTCTGGCTCTATAAATAGTTCTTCTCCAAACGTCACTCCACTTTTCCTTTGCCTCTGATTTTTAGCGCCTACTCTCTGCCGACCACATTTCTGTGTGCTTGCTTGCTCAACGCTCTTTTCCTCCTTAGAACCCAACGTAAGTCTCTTTTTCCCTTCCTGTTCCTTCAGCTTTGTTTCTTTGATTTTATTCTCGTAGTTTTAGGCTTTATAAATGGGTTATTCTTACCTTCTAGATACCCCGGTTGCTTTGGCCAACTTTAGGAATAAGTTTAGTATCCCCAGTGACGTGGACGTGGCTTACTGCCATGAGAGTGATATGGAACTCCACCGAGGGCATGGTACGGCCTTCTTCCCTTTGATGTCCATCTTAGAAGGTGGGGTTAAGTTCCCGGTAGATCCCCTCCTGATAAGCACACTTACCTACTATGGGCTGTGCCCCGACCAGCTTCCCCCCAATTTTTACCGGGTAGTTAGTTGTGTCGGCCAGTTGAACCATACCTTTAACTTACAACTAGACCACCATGATATTAACCAAATGTACAGCCTTTGTGGGAGCAAATCCACAAATTACTACTTAAAGACAAGGGATGCTCGGGTACGGCTGATATCGTGCCTACCCGATTCGAACAGGAACTCCGCCGGGGAGTTTGTCAGGGTGCGCGGCGATTGGTTTGCCGGGGAGATCCCTTGCCCCCTCACACGGCGTGAAGTGGGTTCGTACCTTCCCCTTCTTATAGTTGTTTAAGTAAAAGAAAATCTTTTATTGTTAAAAGCTAACGTGTTACTTGTTCTTCTGCAGACGGTAAAGTGTTTACTCAGGACCTCAGAGCCGTCCACGTCAACGACTTAAACTTCGTCCTTCGTTCCGAGATCTACGTGCACTGGGACGGGCAACTCCGGGCCTCACACCTGATCCTCGGCGTGGAACCAGTTTACTCCACTTGGCAATCATTCAAGCAGGCGTTGATAGTTGACAGCCCCCTGCTCTCGTACATAGACGTCCGGTACGTGAACTTCTTGCCGCCGAAACTTACAACCGGGGAAGCGAGGGAATTTGGTAGGCGGTTCACTGCCGCGGACGAACGAGTTCCCCTTCGAGACGATTCCGCGGAGCAAGTATCCCGGCGCCTTAGAGAGAGAGCCCACGAAGCTATACAACAAGGGGACCAAGCCCAAGAGCAGACCCATCACGAGGATCCACCCGCCGAGCATCAACAGCAAGTGACAGACGCGGCTAACCTGCTAGCTGAAGCGATCCAGCCCGGTGCAAGCATGGTGGCAAGGCGAACAATGACCCTAGACAGGTTCGTGCCTGGTGCCCGGCCGACCAACCAGCCCCCGCCTACCCAGGGTCGGGGTCCAGTTTCTCAACCTCAACCAACCTCGCAGTCCGGACGTGCCCGGAAAAAACAGAAAGTGGCCGAGCCACATTCCACGGCCCCGGGGGACGCCTCTGCCCGGACTCCTCCCCGACCAACAGGGGGGATTGTCATCCGCGAGCCGCAGACCGAAGCCGGCACGGGGGGCGCATCCTCCTCCCAAGTGGCTCCGGCGTGGGAGCCAAAGTTCCTTCTGGATGGCAAACCATTGCCATCAACGGCCTCTGTTCGGATATGGGATAAGGGCGAGGGCGGCCGCATTGCCCAAACCTTGGCCGGAGTTCTCCAACTTCCCGAGGACGTGCACGCCTTTGAGGACGGGTCCGAGGAGTCCGTGGGGCGCCGGTTAGAGTGGCACGCCATTGCGGTAATTCTTTTGTCTATTTACTCCATGTGAATTTCCTTTTGCCACTTTGCTAACCTTCACGCTTGCTAGGCCGCTCAACTAGCTCACATTGTGGCTGCCCGGGCACGGGAGCTTGACGAGGAAAATGAGCGCGAGAAGGCGGCGCGGGAGGCAGCAGTAAAAACGGCAAAGGAAAAGGCCAAGATTGCTGAGTCTGCCGAGAATAAGGCTGCTGCCGCGGAGAAGTTCCGAGCATCTGCCGAACAGAGGTGTGCTGACCTCCTGGCCAGGCAAAATGAGACTGAACTTAAACTGGCCCAAGCCCTCAGTCTCAACACTTCTCATGCCGAGGAGATAGCTGATCTCAGGGCGGGCTTGGCGGCCGCGGAGCAGAAGTGGTACGACGTGGGCTTCGCCGACGCCGAGAACTCCGCAGAGCCGGTGGTGGCTCGGGCTCGGCATATGGGTTTCGAGGCCGGGTGGTATGCTGCTCTTCAAGCAATGGGAGTTCCTGAAGATTCGCCGCTGAGAGACCCCGGCCAGATTCCATTTCCGAGTCCTGTACCAGCCATCCAGAACGTCCCGGCTGCTCCAGATGAGGAGGAGACGGCCAGTATGAGGGAGTTGGTCGAGCAAATAGACTCTCATGCCGAGCCCGAGGAACTGGAGGCTACGAGCACACCGACCGTGCAGGAACTTCTTGACGAGGCCCAGCCTTTCTCCCTGATCGTCCAACAGGAAGTGCCACCACCGACTCAACCCCCTAGTTGATTTTATTTTTAGCTTATTTTTATTTCGTTTTTATTTGCCTATGTCACCGGGATGTGGTGATTGAACCTCTGTTTTAATTTATTGGTTTTATTTGCCTATGTCACCGGGCTGTGGTGACTGAACAATTTGCTTTTACTCTTTTAATTGGAAGTCCGCTTTCTTTTCCTGTTTCAATTTGGTTGAATGAAATTATATCCGTTTGTGCCCTGTTTGAATCACACCAATGCTATGGCCGCTCAATAGAATGTACCCCCGAGAACCTGTTGTGCGGAGCTGTGAGTAGTTTTGAGAGCGCTATTTGGACTTTGTTTTTGTAAAAAAAGGTCAGGTTTTTATCAGGTTTTGGTTTAACCGAGAATTGAGTTTCCGTCCTTCGAGCATTTGTTTGCAAAGTTTCCGTTTGTCCGGACGTTTGATTTTAACCGAGAATCAATTTTTTCGCCCTCATTGATTTAATTGCAGGGTTCACACATGCTCGGTGATTTTGTCCGAACCGAAAGTCAGGTTTCCCTCCTTATGATTTTGTTTGTAAGGTTTTCACCTGCTCGGTGATATTGATCGAGCCGAGGGTCAGGTTTCTGTCCTTAGGCTTTTGTTTGTAAGGTTTTCACCTGCTCGGCGATATTGATCGAGCCGAGGGTCAGGTTTCTGTCCTTAGGCTTTATTCGTAAGGTTTTCACCTGCTCGGCGATATTGATCGAGCCGAGGGTCAGGTTTCTGTCCTTAGGATTTTGTTTGTAAGGTTTTCACCTGCTCGGCGATATTATCTAGCCGAGGGTCAGGTTTCTGTCCTTAGGATTTATTCGTAAGGTTTTCACCTGCTCGGCGATATTGATCGAGCCGAGGGTCAGGTTTCTGTCCTTAGGCTTTTGTTTGTAAGGTTTTCACCTGCTCGGCGATATTGATCGAGCCGAGGGTCAGGTTTCTGTCCTTAGGCTTTTGTTTGTAAGGTTTGCACCTGCTCGGAGATTCTCTTGGTGTGCGGCTACAGGGTAAAAAGATAAAGCAGCAAAGACAAAAAAGTTCATCATACTCTTAATCTTCATAGAATACAAGTTTAGGCTTACATCGATGGTTACGCGTAGAACTTCTTCAGGTTGTTGGCGTTCCATGGTCGGGGGAGCGGCCTTTCGTCCAGGTCCTCCAAGTAGTAAGCCCCTGCCCCTGCGACGGCTGTGACTCTGTATGGTCCCTCCCAACTTTGAGCAAGCTTCCCTGCAGTTACGTCCCGCATGTTCCCTACTACCCTTCTTAACACCAATTCCCCGGCACTGAATTCCCTGGTCCTTACGTTTCGGTTGTATTTTTGCGCTAGCTTCTGTTGATACTCGGCAAGACGCACGGTCGCCGCCTCCCTGCATTCTTCTAGCCAATCCAACTGCTCCATCATAAGG
Organism: Quercus robur; assembly: GCF_932294415.1. Lineage (NCBI taxonomy): Eukaryota > Viridiplantae > Streptophyta > Magnoliopsida > Fagales > Fagaceae > Quercus > Quercus robur. The sequence continues at coordinate 62,250,186 of NC_065538.1, read as the reverse complement.
TCGGCGTTTTGTACAGGGTCAAACCCAACAACCCGCGCACTGCATAGGCTTACCTCGGTCGGTATCACTGCTTCTGCTCCGTATGCCAGAGAAAATGGGGTTTCCCCCGTGGATCTCCTGGGGGTCGTGCGGTAGGCCCACAAGACGCTGGGTAGTTCTTCTGCCCACCTTCCTTTAGCTCCATCCAACCTTCTCTTGAGCCCATTCAATATAGTCTTGTTTACTGCTTCGGCTTGGCCGTTACTCTGGGGGTACGCCGGGGTTGAATACTTGTTCTTGATGCCGAGCTCGCCGCAAAAGGTCCGAAAAGCGTTGCTGTCGAACTGTAGCCCGTTGTCTGTCACTAGTGAATTCGGCACCCCAAACCTTGTAACTATGTTTTTCCACACAAACTTTTTCACGTCGGTATCCCGGATATTGGCCAAGGCTTCAGCTTCAGCCCACTTTGTGAAGTAATCCACGGCCACCAATACAAAACGGCGGTTCCCCGTTGCTCGGGGGAATGGACCGAGGATGTCAAGCCCCCATTGTGCAAATGGCCACGGGCTGCTGACAGGATTTAGATGTCCGGCAGGCTGATGGATCATCGGGGCGTGCCTTTGACATTGTTCGCAATTCCGAACGTACTCGGCGGCGTCCTTCTGCATCTGTGGCCACCAAAACCCCTGCGTCATCGCTCTGTGTGCTAGAGATCGTCCCCCGGCATGCCCGCCGCATACTCCTCCATGAAGCTCGGTTAGAAGCTCCTTAACTTTTTCAGGATGCAGGCACAAGAGGTAAGGGCCCGCGAAGGACCTCCTGTACAACTTTCGGTCCGAAGACAACCAGTACCTGGGAGCCATTCGTCGAATCTTATTAGCCTCGGCCTCATCCTCTGGAACTTTATCTTCAAAAAGAAAGTCTATGATCGGGTTCATCCAGCTTGGTCCGGCCACCGCCACCTGCGCCACTTCTACTCCGGCCCGGTTGAGGGCAGTCTGTACAGAGATGCTTGGTTCCCTAACAAGTTCAATCGTGATAAGCCTCGGGGTGTCCTCGGTAGCCGATGAGGCTAACGTAGCAAGAGAGTCTGCATGCTTGTTCTGCGACCGGGACACCTGTGATATCTTTACCTTTTCAAACTGACCGATAATCTGCTTTGACGTACTCAGATAAGCTTTCATTCGAGGATCCCGAGCTTCGAAGTCCCCAGTGATCTGATAAACGACCAGCCGTGAGTCTGAGTAGATTTCTACGTCCCTGGCGCCCAGATGCAATACTGCCCTTAGTCCGGCCAACAGGGCCTCATATTCGGCTTCATTGTTTGAGGCTTTGAACCCCAATCTGAAGGAATGTTCTAGTCGCATACCATCAGGGGTAATTATGACAATACCAGCCCCGGCCCCCATAGCGTTCGATGCGCCGTCCACAAAATAACCTCCACGGGCGAATCTCCGCACTACAGATTATCTGGCCTTCATTCTTAGGTGTGAATTCTGCGATGAAATCAGCGAGAATCTGCCCTTTCACCGAGCTTCTAGGTCGGTATCTTATGTCAAACGATCCCAACCGAGTCCCCCATTTAGCAATCCGTCCTGTGAAGTCGGATCTCTTCAACAGTGATTGTAATGGATACTCGGTGAGGACGAACACTGTGTGTGCCTGGAAGTAGTGTGGTAACTTCCTCGTGGCGTGTACCAAGGCCAGAACCAACTTTTCAAGAGGCAGGTACCTTGTCTCGGCATCGACCAAGGTCTTGCTTACGTAATACACTGGTATTTGCACTCCCCGGTCCCTTAGTAATACAGCACTTACGGCATGCTTGGTCACTGCTAGGTACATAAACAGATCCTCCCCGGGTTCCGGGGCCGTCAACCTCGGCGCCTTTGCCAAATACTCCTTTAGTTCTCGAAAAGCTTCATCGCAGCTCTCGTCCCACTGAAACCCCTTCCACTTCTTTAGAAGCTGATAGAATGGCCGGCAGCGATCGGCAAACTTGGAGATGAACCGGTTCAGGGCGGCCAGCATTCCGGTGAGCACCTGCACCTCCTTAGGGTTGCTTGGTGGTTTTAGGCGATTGATTGCCTCTATTTGGTCGGGATTAGCCTCTATTCCCCGAGTGGAGATCAGATAACCCAGGAACTTGCCAGCCCCCACTCCGAAAGCGCACTTTTCGGCATTGAGGCGCAACCTGTGTCGCCGTAGTATCTCGAATACTCCCCGAAGGTCTTCAGTATGCAGCGACTCTTTTCTGCTCTTTACTACCATGTCGTCGATATAAACCTCAACCGTGCAACCAATTTTCTCCCGGAACATCCTTGTCATCATACGCTGGTAGGTAGCCCCGGCATTCTTCAGTCCAAACGGCATGACTTCATAGTGGTAGTTTGCGTTCGGGGATATAAACGCTGTTTTCTCTCGGTCCTCGGGTGCTAAGGCAATCTGGTGGTAGCCTTGGAAGGCGTCTAGGAAACTCATTCTCGGGTGCCCGTACGTGGCATCCACCAATTGATCAATCTTGGGCATGGGGAACGGATCCTTGGGACACGCTCTGTTTAAATCGGTGAAGTCCACGCAAACTCTCCATTTACCGCTTTTCTTCTTTACTACGACAGTGTTTGCTAGCCATCTCGGGAAGAATATTTCTTTTATGGCCCCGGCTTCCTTTAGCCGCTGGACCTCCAGGTTTACTGCATCGACGTGCTCCTTTGACGCTCTTCTCGGCTTCTGCTTTTCCGGAGGAAATGATGGGTCCACATTGAGTTTGTGAACAATGAACTCGGGGTCTACGCCGGGCACTTCATACGGGTTCCACGCGAAGACATCTATGTTCTGCAATAGGAACAGCAACATCTCTGCCCTTTCCCGGTCATTCATGCTTGTACCTATCTGGAAGTATTTGTCACTATCTGGGAGAATTCTTACCTTCAGTACCTCCTCGGCAACGTCCGCCCCCTTTTCCTGGGGTATCTGTAATTGCTATGCAGTCTCTTTCTCGGCGTGCTCAGCTTGGCCGAGCTGTTCCTTTTCCCACTGGACCGCGGCTACGAGGCATTGCTTCGCCACCTGCTGATTCCCCCTTACCTCTACAACTCCGTACTCAGTAGGAAACTTTACTTTCACGTGAAGGGTGGACGGAACAGCCCCTATGGTGTGAATCCATGGCCTCCCCAGGATTGCAGTGTAAGGTGCGAACGATCGGACTACTATGAACGTAACTGCAACCTCCTTGCCCTCCATGTCCACTGGGAGTGAGATTTGCCCCTCGGGAATCACAATTCTCCCGTCAAACGAGACCAATGGCGTGTTATACTTCGCCAAATCCTGGGTTCTTAACCCGAGCCCTTCGAAGAGGTCCGGGTACATGACGTCAGCCCCACTGCCCTGATCAATCATCACCCTCTTCACCAGGAATCCGCCTATCCGGGCTGTCACCACCAAAGCGTCGTCGTGTGGTTGGATGGTTCCTTCGAAATCATCTTCTCCGAACGAGATGTCTAGCCGTCCAGCCCTCTTCTGCTTCTTGGATGATTCTCCCTCCGTGCAAGCCACTGTCATCACCATCCTAGCCGCCGCTGCCCCTCTCGGTGCGGCATGAATGACGTTGATTACTCCCCGGGGTGGTGGAAGGGGATTCCTTCTCTGTGGGGTGCTTTGCTCGGTCTCCCGGTCAGTGGAATCTGCTACAAACTCTTTCAGGTGCCCTGCCTTCACTAACTGCCCGAGATGATCTTTCAATACCCTACACTGCTCGGTGGTGTGCCCCTTGTCTCTGTGATAAGTGCAGTATAGGTTTTGGTTCCTCCGAGATGGGTCGCCCCCCATCTTGTTCGGCCATCTGAAGAATGGCTCGTTCCTTATCCGTTCCAGTATCTTGTGCACGGGCTCTTTAAACAACACATTAACCCCTTCGAACTGCACCTCTGGTTCCTGCATTCTGAAGTCCCTTTTCGGCTTTGGCGGCAAGATGTTTTGCCGAGATCTCCCCGAAAAAGGGGCTTTCCCCCTGCTTTGCAGCCGGTCATCCTCCAAGCGTTTGTACTCCTCTATGCGTCTCATCAGTTGCCTCATGTTCTCCGGGGGTCTTCTTGTCAACGACTCCCGTAGTTCAGAATCCTCGGGGAGCCCCATCCTGAAGGTGCTAGCCGCAATCTTCTCGTTTCCCCCACCAATCTCATTGTAGAGTTCCCAGTATCGGCTGGCATAACTCCGAAGGGTTTCCCCGACCCTCATTTTCATGGAAAGCAACGCGTCGACCGGTTGTTGCACTCGGCTGCATGTTACGAACCTGCTGCCGAACTCCTGAATCAGTTCGGCGAAGCTGTGTATAGAACCTTTCCGCAACCCATTGAACCACCTCAGTGCGGTAGAGCCGAGACTAGAGGGGAATACTTTACACATCAATGCGTCGTTGTGCGCATGCAACGACATCATGTGGATGTAATGACTGACATGCTCCACGGGGTCTGTCCTCCCCTCATAGGAATTGAATGGTGGGCGCGCGAATCTGCTCGGCATGGGTGCCCGTTCAATCTCATCCGAGAATGGAGACCGGGCCGCCATCCGCAAGGCCCTGCTCATGGCATCCATTGCGGCGTTGTGGTGCTGCTGCTCCTCTGGCGACTCTGACCCTTGGTTATCATACCCATGTGACCGGGAACGGTCCCGTCTACGACGAATATCCCGGGGGTGACGACGTGACTCTTGAGAATGGGATCGGTCTCGGCGTTGTTGCGTGACAGGTCGGCTGGAACCTTCCTCGCCACGGTTCCTCCTGGGTTGGGGGTTGTGGTCCCTTTCGTGGCGCCGACCCCTTGCCTCCAGCTCCAAGTCCATTACCAATCTGCGCAACCGCTCCAGCTCCCGGTCTCTATCATCAGGTTGCCGATGTGCTGAGACGTTTGAAATCGTCCGGTGCGTTTGGTCCGATCCTTCTCCCAGTCCGGACCCTTCCTCTCCTCTTGAATGCTCCCTATCCTCCAGCCGCTTCTGCCTTCTCTCCCTCCACGTCGATCCCCGGGAAGATCCTGCGGAATTGCTCGGAACGTGCCCTCTTGAACGCTCCTCAGACATCTTCTTTGCTTGAGTCTCACTCGAACCACAGCTTCGTAGGATGGCCCCACGGTGGGCGCCAATTGTAAGAACCAAGTACAAGAACTCTGGGCCTTAGATCCCTTGGGCTCACAATTTATTTGTAGTGGGTTTAAGGATTTCCTACAATGGGTCGTTCTCGGCAGAGAGACTCGAAGCAACATTCAGTTGAAAAGCTCTCTCCTTGACTATTTTCTCTCCCTCTTTCTCAACCCCTTCTTCTCCCAACTTTCCTCTATTTATAGCCAATGTTAGTGGGGAGACCATGATTATGTTCATCGTTAGTGCTATTGAAGGTCCAGTATTATCTGGTTAAAGTGGCTGTTTTAGGTGAGAGGGCGGTGCAGCATTTATGATCTTGGAACTTGGCTCCCTTTTCACCGATTGTGTTCGGCGACTCACGTTCCCGTGCATATCATGACCTTCCCGGGTATTGACTCACGCGCTATACCGGGAAATGTTAACCGGTCAACCCCGAGAGCCTGATAACCAAAACTTGTTTTTGGCCCTAAGGCAGTTTTAAGAAGGGCATAAGGTAACGGGAACTATCTGCCGGGCCTGCGTCCAAGGCTGGTATGGGCTTGGGCCCGGGGCCTAGATGGGTCTGGGCCCAAGGCCTGTATGGGCTTTGGGAGCTCGGTGCCGTACAGTAGGCTTTTGGTATGTCAAAATGACATTTTTTATAGAACATCTACTATGGATGCTCTAAGAGGTTGTTTGCTACATAATTTCAAACACATGTTTTCAGTTTTCAAACAACATTATACGTATTTTCACACAATTTTTCACCTACATGTATTTCCAAAAAAACTGAAAACTGTTGTTTAAACACACGTACCAAACAGACCCTAAAGCTTCTCATTTCAAAAATCAATTCAATATTTTCAATTGGTAGTAATCAATCCAATAAGATATTTTATATTAGTATTTCATGAAATTGATTAAATTTAATGACTTTAAATGAGAATTCTCAATTATTTATAACAGGTGATGTGAAAACCGAAAACATCGAAGTTTTTTGTTTTTCAATGATATTAGTGCCACCTGCTAGTGACATTATAAGTCATAACAATAAATCAATGAGGATTATAACTTATAAATATCAGGAAATTATTTGACAATCATTATATATTTTTAGTGTAATAGTCACTTCACAAGTATAAGTATTTGTGGGATATAAATGACAATGACTGAGATTTAAATCTCTAAAAAGAAGTTTTACACACATGTACACTTAAATGAAATTAATTAAAATAGAATTTCTATATTGAAAATAATAATAATAATAATAATAATTCACTTGCCAATGAGTGGTTCTGATGCCACTATTTTGTGCACAACTCGCTCACGTGGGGAGTTGTGCACAAAATTCGTGAGCGAGTTGTGCACGAAATTGTAGCACTAGAATTTTCCCTTGCCAATAGGGTGATTTGGTTAATTGTCATGTCAGCTGTTATCAATTGAGGTTGAAGTAACCGTAGTAGCTCGTTATCAATTGAAGTTATAAACTTGAAATAGCCTCACTAATAGGCCAAAAAAGGGACAGGCTAGAGTAAAAAATAATCAAATACCATTATTGAGCCATGTAATCAAATCATATCAATTTTATTGATGTAACCCCCATCAAAAAAATTTTATTGATGTAACCGTTATTTATATCAATAAAATTCATGGTGAATTGAATGTACTGTTTTTTAGGTGGTTGTAGTTGTAGTAAAGGATAATGCAAAAAAAAAAAAAAAAAGTTAAAAATAAATATTGATTGCCAAAAAAAAAAAAACTCATTTATTGTTGACACTCATTATCTTTCATAATTGGGGTGTCAACGGTCTTGTAACACTTTAGAATTCAACGTCTATTTAAAGTTTGTTTGAATACCATTTATTTTGTTGAAATTGAAAATTTATTGTTAAAATTACGGTAAATAAAAGTAAAAATTAGTTAAAATAGTACAGTGAAACCCATAAATAATACCAAAAAGTATAGTAAGACCTATGAATAATAGCAAAAATAAGCTAAATAGTAAAATAATTTATAATTTTCGTTCAAATCCAAACACACCTTTTTTTTTTTTTTTTTTTTGGTTAGAAACGAGCTTCATTAAAAACTAAACAAAACCATCAGTTACAGAGCATGCTCTGTTTACATATAACCTAGCAGAGTCCTCATCTACAATGTTTCTAATGTCCACATGTGGACAATCAAAGGAAATAAAATCATGCTCCTGGTCATTGCTCATTCTTGCTAGCATATCCGCACACCGGTTGGCTTGGCGATAGCAATGCCTAACTTGAATTCAGGGCCGGCTCAAGGCCTAGGCAAGTTAGGCCTAGGCCTAAGGCCCCACCAAAAAATAAATTTTCCCTTGAAAAAAAAGGCCCCACTTTTTATAGTTAAAATGCCCAAATTTTTATAAAATTATATATATTTTTTAAAGGTTGTACATTTTTTTTTATTAGTGATGTACAAATTTTACTATTAGCTTACAAATTGCCATGTTATTAATCACAAAAAATGTGATATAACCATTTATTAGTTAAATGGATGAAGTTCATCAATGAGCCTATCTCAAAAAAAAAAAAAAAAAGTTTATCAATAAGAGACAATATCATATTATGTTTTGAACATTTTATAGTGCTTTTAATTAGCGCATTTTTCTTTTTCATTTCTATTAAGACTCTCAAAGTATGAGACCAACATAACCTTAACTCAATTGAAACCCTAAAATATTTCAAAAAGATGTTGCAAATGTGTTAAATCACCAATTATAGATTAATTTCCCCTAATAGTTTGAGACTTTGATTTTTGTAAACTAATATCCTACAAAACCATACACCAAATAATATCTACCTCTTTCTCTCTTTAAATCAAAATATAAAATTAAAAATTAGATTACAACTTTATTTAACTATGCATCGTTTTATATCCAAAATAAAGCATCTTTTTCAAAAATTCAACTATGATATTCAATTTTCTACATGAAATTAACATTAGTCTAGTTAGTATTATTTATGTATTTAATGTATCAAATTAATCTTAATTTGATTAGTATTAAATAATTTTGTTTAATTAATATTTACATATTAAAAGCCCCGCATAAATTTTTCGCCTTAGGCCCCAAATTATGTTGGGCCGCCCCTGCTTGAATTTGAAGAAATCGACGCATCAGCTGTCTGCAGTCATCCAAAATGGGTGAGATAACATTATTGTGATAGTTTGGGTTGAGAAAGCAATCCACAACAGCTTTAGTATATTGAACAATGATTTTTGGTGGTATTTCCTCCAACATTATCTTTCATAAATCTTTTTTTTTTTCTTTTTTTTGAAAACGACCTTAACTTTCATTCATTTAAATGCAAAGAATCATAATGCAGTGCATGTATATCATTCATAATTCAACTTCAATGTCGAGATTGAAAGTGTGGATACATATCTAGAAGTCATAACTCATAAGTGGTCTACGACTAAAACCTACAAATAAAACCGAAAAATGTTAGTTTTGACAATTTGGAAGGAAAAATAAGGGTTCCCCCTCCATGTGAAAAGAATAATTCTATCTTATCAATAATAATAACTAGTCTCATCACACGTGCACGTGTGATGAGGCTTTTTTATTTATTTTGAGTTTAATATAATTTTTCAATTTGAATTTATCTATTGTTAGTGAAGTTACATGGGAATGAATTTTTAAAAAACTAAAATTTAGGATTTGAAATGGAATAAACTGCTGGATTTAGTATGTGCTAGTTTTTAGAAAAAAAAAATGTATCAAATTTGCGTGAGATATATTTAAATAAGAGAAATGATATATCTACAATATTTTTACAACAAATCCTAAGTGGCAAGTTGCTACTAGTTGTTATTGTTAGGAAAAAAAAGTAATCTTAGCGTTAGTTTAAAATTTGAACCAATAACAACTAACCATATGTGATTTGTTGTAAAAATGTTGTAGACGTAGCATCTCTCTTTAAATAAAGAGTGGGCTAATTTTTAGGAAAAATTTTGCTTTTTTTTTTTTTTTTTTAATCTTGTTGAATTACAATTTTAACCCCATTTTTTATTTTTTAAGAATAAAGATTATCTAATTAAATTAAGGGTATTTTTGACATTTTTTGAAGTCATAACTAACTTTCTGAATTCCCTTAATATATAAAGATATAAGAGATAGAGATAATTCTAATATCATATACAAACTTACAATTTTTACTATAATTATCCTACATGGCAGATTTTTATGGATTATTTGTCATTTTTATATAAACACACTACCTCTTTTTTTTTCTTTTTTCTTTTTTTCTTTTTTTAAAGTAGAATTGTGTATTTTTTTTGGTACTGGATTAGTGGGCAGCTGAATCAATGGATATGGACATCCATTTCCCATTCCCTTATTAGTATTACCAATCTGACCGTACCTTATAGATAGCTACTTTCAACCATACATTTTTACACACAAAAAAGGTCATGCCGACATGTTGTGCAATAAAAACGATGTCGTGGCACGCACACTTTGCGAGTGGATGAAATTTCCACTTACTCGAGTGACTGGTGGTCACTTGCTAGCAGCTTCGCGGAAACGCCGGGAACAAAAACGAAAAAGAAGCTAATCCAGTTTCTCACTACGTGGCAGAGCAGAATCGAGTAAAGGAAAAGTTTGGATGTGGACACGTGGCGCTCTCTCTGGCGCTGCCGACAATCGTGTACAGTTTTTGACCGTTTGTTTTTGTTTTTTTCAGGCTCTGATTTCGCAACGGCTTTACTTTACTTTATTTTACTTTACTTTACTTGCTTACTTGACTGGGCCTCACGAAGACTCAGAGCCCAGTTGTTTTGTCCGTTTCCTGGTCCCCTTGGCTGTGTAACGCGATGACGACACGGATATTTGGGAGAAAGAAACAGCATGAGAAGCGGTTGTCAGACTGGTTACGTGTTTGTTAGACAACAGGGTGTAGGCCATGTCCCGTTCAATACAGTTGAGCTGAACCAAGGGCAGCCAAAACCGTAGACTGTTTGGTTGGAAATGTCCGTTGTTTAAAATTATCCGAAAACTGTGGTGTAAAAATTGTTACGAAAATATGTGTTTATAATATTTATAAGGAGATGTTAATGAGTGGTTTTAAGATATTTATTAGTTAAAAATTTAATTAAAGAAAGTTTTTATGGGAAAAAGAAAAAAAAAAAACAATTAATATTTTGATAGTTTTTTTCATTTCCCATAAAAGTGATGTCAAAATTTTCTTAAAATTGATTGTTAATGAGTGCCCTTAAGACACTCGTTAGCAGGACTCTATTTATAAAATAAATAAATAAAATGTGTTTGGTACCATATTTCAAATAACATGTATCAGTTTGTGAAAAAACATAATTGTGTGTTTGGTATGTGTGTGTTTTTTTTTTAAGCTGACAAGTGGGCCTCCTGGTTAGAATTAAAGAATGAAATTTTATATGTTGTCTAATCAAATGAGCTTCATGTTTTTCAAAATATTTACAAAATTGTCATTGAACAACGCCTGAAAACTGCTAAAATGAGTATTGTAACTCAAACACTCTAAAAAAACACTATTACCAGACGTATTGTTTTTTTTTTTAGAACCGCAATTTTCAGTGTTTAAACATTACAATTATTGTTTGGAATCACATATCAAAATAAAAAAATTCCAAATTCTGAAACCGATAAATTTTAGAAGGTTAAAATTCAAATTTTGAAATTTTAGAGTATAAAATTCAAATACCTCCAAATTTTAGGAGTGTAATTTGTAATTTGAGCAAAATTTAAGTACAATATTTAAGTGTTGTTCATTAGATTCCTCTTGTTAAGATTTAGGCATGTAGTTGTACTTAATTAAAAATACACTTTCATCCTTTGAGAAAAAAGTCACATAACTGAATTTTAAGAGGTGAATCTAAAAAACACCTAAATACTGTACCTAAGTTTTGTCCTTTACAATTTAACCTTTTTTTTTTTTTTAATTATTATTATTATAGTGAGACACTAATTTTTGTTGTTGTTGATGTTGTAAGTGGATGACAAGAAAAGTTTACCAATTAAGTTAATTAAAATAAACCTAGGATCGCATTTTTTTTTATAGGACCTAAGATTACACGCTTGTTTGTTCACTTTGACACAAAAGTACTGGTGGTAAACCCATACATAAAATAATCATTGATTTGATAATTGATATATTTACAAATTATACCAAAGTGTGCAATGGATTTGGATCCCCGTGCAATTAGCCACTTTTCTCTCATAAACATTTTTATCAACTTAATTTTTTAACTTTAACATTTTTTTTTATTTAATGCTTAATATCACCAATCATTAATTATAATTGCATCATGTGCAATATCATGTGTGGAATAATGTATGTCCATAAAAAAAAACAAAAACAAAAATTGCTCTCACATGCTATCCCATGTTATTAGTTATTACTCACAATACAAGTCACAATCACAGCCTCGCAGGGAATGGGTCTATAATTAGAAATCCTTCCAGGCGTCTTAATTTTAGGAATAAGTACAATACAAGTATAATTAATTTCAAGCAGCATAGTACCATTGTTCAAAAAATCCAACATAGCAACAATCACATCATCACCTATAATATGCCAAAATTTTTGGTAAAAGAGAGCATTCATACCATCAGGTCTTGGAGCTTTTGTTGGTCCTATCTAGAACAACGCTGCTTTGATTTCTTCCGCACAATATTCATTGGACAGTACTTCTTGCATATCCTCCATCATCTTGTGTTGTATTGTATTAAGACATTCATCCATTTGATCACATCTGCCTGAAGAAAAAATAGACTCAAAATATTATGTTGCCACTCCAACAATATCCGATATCTCTTCAACCCAATTTTGCTGTTGATCCTTTACGCCTTGGATAAAATTCCTTCTTCTCCGTTGGGAAGCCTTAGAGTGAAAAAATATGGTGTTTTTGTCTCCAAGCCTTAACCAAGAAACTCTGGAGCATTGGTGCCAATAAATCTCCTATTTTGCTATTAGATCATCTAACTTTTTGCTTACTTCCAAAATTCAGTTTTGCTCTCTTCAAATGGTTCATCTGCATTCAATCTCTCCATGTGTTTCTGTAGCTTCTTAATTTCTTCAGTATCTGGGTGGGTTTTCAAAGAGTGCCATGCATGCAAGTTTGTGCCACAACCCCTGTCTCACCTCCTGAATTTCATGCTTCTTCAACTGTTCTCTCATAATCATCCCACAGTAGCCATGATTCTTCAAATTTAAATCCACGTGCACCATAACCCCAATTTTCGCTGTCAGATCTAGTTTGCATGTGAAGTGGTAGATGATCTGAGGCATGTGACACCAGATGAGTAATAGTACAATCTTGAAATTTCCCTTTCCAATCCACACTAGCCATAGCTCGGTCCAACCGCTACCTAGTATTTGTAGTACTTGGCCTTTTGTTATTTCATGTAAAAGGGTAGCCACGGAATCCCAAGTTAGCTAACCCACATGAGTCCAATACCTACCCAAACTCCTCAATCTACTTGTACTATGGTGGATAAGAGCTTTTTTTTTGACTGGCCTCAAGCCAACCATAGAAGCAAGTCAAGAACCATTCCATGCCATCCTCCTCCACCACATTAGCGAGAATATGATTCTCAATGTAATTAATCACCTCAAGATGCACCTCAGGTTTCCACACCAAAGCTAAAACACCCTTTGAATACGGTTTCTTGACAATAAGTTTGTTCCGAAATGGTAATTCCCTACAATGATTATTAAACCCATTTTTATCCAATTGTGTTTCCATTAAAAAACACATTGTGGGTGCTTGATCTCTCATAATTTTGGAAAGGCTACGAATTGTCCAAAGATTCCCAAGCCCTTGGCAGTTCCAACTTAATAGCCTCATTTTGCTCGACAAGGGTAATCCATCACCCACGCTGATGTAGTTTTTTGTGAATTTTCCTCCATCTTCTCACGCTTCCTCAATTGTTTTTCTGAATCCATACCTATCTCTTTTTCTTTTTCCTGCACATCTCTCTTTCCCAGGATTGATTCATCATATCGTTTTGAAACTTCCGGCCCACATAACATACTAGCCAGCCTCTTCCAAGTGGGCCTATTCTTTGAATCTCTCGGCCCATCCCTAGATTGGATCTCCACATGTTTAGCACTAGGACACGACACCTCACTCTTCCTTTTCAAATTTGATTCAGCCACATTATCCTGAGCCTTTGAATTCAAACTAGGATAGGTGTCATCCTCCCATGCCATATCCAACACCTCCATATCCATATCAGTAGGCCCATGACTCCCGGAACGTTTATCTCCACTATCTGATTTCATCCCAATCATCTCAGGATTACCTTTATCTCGCTTTTCAAGCCCCATGTAGATTATAAGAATCTTGGACTTACCTTCCTCCCTTCTGCCATGCTCGTTTGAATTTGCACCGTGTTCCGTATTCCCCGTCGTCATGCCACCCTGCTCCTCGGTTTGGCTATTGTCATCCACCATTACTTGCACAATCTGAGCTTTTCCATGTCTTTTCGATTCACGTTTGGACGGTGACCAAGGCCTACCTCCACTTGCTTTCAGCCAATCTCCATATTGGCATATTACTTCCCCTCCATTTTTTGTAGTAGCAAAATGGCTGGCGCAGTGCTTGAGGTCATGACCCAACAAACCACAATAATGACAGAAAATCGGCAACCTCTCGTACTTGAATGTCGCCCAAGTTCGCTGTCTATCCAACAACAATAGAAAACCTCCTCGTCGAATAGGCTTTGAAACTGGAATGGCCACTTTAACCCTCATAAACAAATTCTGCATATCGTTCCTCCGTCGTTGCTCAACCTCCTCCACCTCCACCATTCCTAATCTACTGCCTACTTCTCTTGCCACTTGAGGGCAGACCATATCAAAAGGGACCCCACAAATTTGCACCCACAGACCCACCACATTGAACTTCACATCTTTCGCAGTCATCCCCGCTTGCCATCGAGTCATCGACGCACCATTAATACCTGATTATCAAACGGAAAAGTAGAAAATTAAAAAATGTTGCCCAAACTATTGATCACGTCTTCAGCCATTTGCCACAAAAAAGTAGAAATTTGTCGTAAAAAAGTGTAAAAGGAAAATACAGACCCTTAGAAACCTAAGGCAGGGAGAATACTCGTGTAGACGAGAGAGAGAAACTCCTAGCCCAGTAGAGATAAGAAAAAGGAATTCTTTTTTGTTACGTCTCCCACTGAGTTTAAATCCCACCTAGAACTTTTGTGTATATTTGAGATTGCTAATTATTGATGAATTTAATAACATGAAAAAAGTAGGCCACAATTTTATTGTGTTAAAGTTAATTTATTAAGTAAATTTTTTATTATTATTATTACTTATAGCTTCCCCCAAGCAAATATTCTTGGCTTTGCCACTGAATGGAACCAAAATTTAATTAAACTGTACAATAACATTTCAAATTTGACATGTAAAGAATTTTTTTTAAGAAATTATACATGAAATTGTATTTTAAATACATGGGATAAATTAAACCATTTTTCACATTCGTTCCATATGTGCACATTTTTCAAAATTGTTCTATACAAATTTTTTTATCGTTATCAAATTTGGTTTTTCAAATTTGCTCTAGCTCATTCGAGATTGGTGATCGAGTCCAAAAATTTTCTTTCACGGAAGAATATTGACATGTATTTTAAAGTTCTTGAGTTCAATCCTTGTAATTTCAGTTTTGTAGTAGAAGAAGAATATTATAACATTTCATCCTTGAATCAAAGAAGTTTACAAAATAGAAAGATGGTTCTTGTGGTCCTTGATTGGGCAATTGAAAATAAAACATGCTAAGATGCTAAGAGAAATCTAAAAACAAACAGAAAGAAAAAAAGATCTATAGTGGGTCATGTCACTCATGTGTGTGTATGGATTTGGTGCGTTGTATTTGATGGTGAATCCAAACATATGAAAAAAAAATTATGTATTATTTTAAGGAATGAAACCAAATACCAGAAAAGAAAACATTTTTTTTTTAAAAAAGCTAAAAATATTTTTACAACGAACAGCATCAATGAAACAAACGGATCCTTATATATCAACTTTTATTTTATTTATTTACCATTCTTTTAAAATGTAAACATAACTCAACTTATACTTTAAACAAATGAAAATACTCTAAAGAATTTCAACGTTTTACAAATTACATCAAATTAAATAACTAACAACTTGCATGGTATCAAAAATATGAACATATGGGATGAAAGTAAAAAATAAAAATAAAAAAAAATAAAAATTCATTTCTTTCATATGTTTAAAACAAGTTTATGTTTAAGTGCATGTCTATTTTTTAAAAATTTATTTTCATATCTACTTTTATTTGTACACAATTCTCTACACATGCATTAGAGCATTTTATTCCTAACGCTCACTAAAAATGTCCCTTCATTAGCTAAATATTTTAGATATTGAGGCATATATTACAACAAATGATATTCAATTTATACTTATGAATTTAGAATTTTACATGTAATATAATTAAGACTATAAAAGTATTAAATTGGATTTAATTATTTGTTATTCTAAATGAATTTTAACTAACATTTTTAACATAAATATTTACTTAAACATGCATTGTAAACTTATGAATGAAATTCAATAGTTATGAGAAAACTAGACAGGCTAGTACTTTGTTTGTCTATAGACGTGTTCCTAATGAGGATTTTAGAACTGACCTCTACAAAAATTAGAACGCACATGATTGGTAGATTTACCTCAGTGACCTTCTTTACCCCATCCACGTAACAAAATATGAAATGGATCTAATTATAGCCAACGTTATAAGAATCTAACATGTTGGAAACATCACCGATGCCATATCTCCCAACAAGACCAAAGCCACCCCTAAGCCTTTAAAGAAAAAAAGCTTGTTGAATTGCATAATAAACCCAGCTTATTGTTACATATTACTAAAGTAAGCAAGGAAGAAGACTGTATAGAGAAAACAGAAAAAGATACATCGTGCCACATGTTAATAAAATTAATATAATAGTTTTAAACCTGTTGCTAACCTCTTCAAGTAATCTTTCCCTTGTAGAAAAAACCAATTCTCCATGGATTAAAGAATGTGAATTTTCTTTTGTTTTCATTTTTTGTTTTTTGAGAATCTAAATGAGAGGGTGCACTTTCTGAAGCCCTTAAATAGGTGTATACAAATTTGAGTCCTTGGTAGAGCGAACTTCTCTCCAAAGTATGACCAAGCATTTTTGCCAATTGCTTTGATTTGTTGAGGAGAGACTGTGTGTGCCACTAATTAATAACTAAATTGCTACTATTACTTATTAGAAGAAAGACTATTAACATATATTCCACAGTTATTGAGTTCAATCCTTGCGATTTTACTTTTACACCTGAAGAAGAATATTATAACAATTCTTGAATTCAATAGGTGTATGCAAATGTTTTTTCTATCATTTTAAGGAATGAAACCAAACAGCGGGAAGAAAAAACATTTTCATTCAAAAAAAATTAAGTTGAAAATATTTACATCAAACAACATGTACAACTAAATAAACGGATCCTTATATATCAACTTGCATTTAATTATTTATTTACCATTTCTTTAACGTAAACATAACTTAAACATAAACTTGTATGTTAAACAAATGAAAGTACTCCAAAGAATTTAAACATTTTATATAGCACATCAATTTAAATAAATATCTACTTCCATGGTATCAAAAATATGCACATATGGGATGAAAGCAAAAAATTATTTAATTTCTTCCATGTGTTGAAAAACAAGTTTATGTTTAAGTGCATGTTGTTTTTATACTTTTACTTGTAATATGAATCAAACTATAAAGTAAATTGAATTTAATTATTTATTAATCTAAATGAATTTAACAAACATTTACTTAAACATATATTTAAATTTATGAAGAAATTAAATAGTTTTTTTTACGTTTATCCCATATGAGCATATTTGTTGTATTATGCTATACACATAAAAGATTAAAAAAAAATGATACCTTTATGGTAAAACCAAAATGTAATTTACATAATGTATTTCTTATTCAAATTTTACAAGTAAAGAAAAAAGTTCTAAGAAACTTCTACTTTAAATATTTATATCAAAGAAATTAAACTATTTTTTATATTCATTCCATATGAACACCATTTTTGTACAACACTATACACATTTGTTGGTAATATGCTATAGACTTTTTTTTTTTTTTCATTAACACCAAATGTTACTCTTGCTTTGAAATTGATTGTAGTCAAGAGATTTTTAGAACGCTTGTTTCCGTGGTTCTTGATTGGGCAGTTGCAAATGAAACATGCCATGATACTAAGAGAAATTTAGGAACAAAATAATAAAAATAAATAAAAGATCTAATAAGTTGGAGGTCGCATCTAAGCTAGTTAGTTGTTTGTGTAGATTTGTTGGTGGATAGGTTGTGAGGCATCACAAAATTTTTCATTTTACGTTGCAATCAAAACACATAAAAATGTTTTTTTTTTTTTTTTTTGGTATCATTTTTAGGAAAGAAACCAAAAAAGAAAACATTTTTTTTCCTCATATATTTACAACTGAAAACATTTTACATAAAAAAAAGAAAAAATTTATAACGATAAAAACATAACCTTATATACCAAAGAATTTAATTTTTACAAATAACATAAAATTATTAAGAGAGGTGCTACATCCACAACATTTTTACAACATTTTCATAACAAATCATAAGTGGTTAGTTGTTATTGGTTCAAATTTGAACCTAACATCAAGATTACTTTTTTGTCCCAACAATAACAACCAGTAACAACTTGCCACTTAAGATTTGTTGTAAAAATATTGTGAAAATGTTATGGATATATCATTTCTCAATTATAAAATCATCTTCTTACATTTAATTATTGATAATATTTAATGAATTTAATTTTTTTACGCAAACATATACTTAAACATAGAGTTGTATTTTAAAATTTAAACCTATGAAAGAAATATATATATATATATATATATATATTACTTACATTCATCTTGACGTCCGTGAAATATATACAATAAAATACTCTTATATTTGCATATTTAGCCATAATTTTATGTTAATTTGTGATTGATTATAAACTATCTTTGTTTTATAGGTAATAAAAGCTTTACATGCTAACGAGGATTAGTAGAAGAAGAAAAAAGAAGAAGAAGAAGAAGAAGAAAATAAAAAAGAGCTATCCTCACAGTTTAAGTGCATGTGACCATGTGGAATTACAAAGTGGGTCGATTGTCAAGCCCACTTAAGAGATCCAAGAGCTATGCGTGAAGCAAAGAAAAAGTGAAAAACAAAGATTAAACCAAGGAAAAGACGAGTTAGGCCCAAAGAATCATATTGACGTGGAAACTTTGCCAAGGAAGCAAAACCTCAAATATTCAAACAACTATTTGGCAACATTGTGGGCTTTACAGTCATAATTCTTGGTTGCATGTTTCTTGTGGGCTCTTTATTTCTTCACCGACACATATGCTTGGGAGTTTTTATTTAGGTCGGAGTGCATGTATGCGTAAAAGAGGAGCAAATCAGAAAATAAAGCAGGTTGGAGACTGCTAGGGCTGAACATATAGAGAGGCAGAGGAGCCGCGGATGGCAGCTGTTTTTGTAGTTTTCGTCCATGACAGTTTTTTTTTGTTTTTTTTTTAAATTTATTTGTTTAGTTTAATTTTTAGTAGTTAATTTTTATGTTTTCTTTCAAATATTACGAGGAGCTGCATTTTTAATTAAGGTTGAGGCGAACCATTGTTAAAGATTATTAGTATTATTTATGTGATCTAATTTTTCCTATAGTAGTTGCTCTTTAATTATTTAAATTGGTTTTTTCTTCATTTCAATTGACTAAGATAGGATTCTTGATATGAGTTCAATTATGTTTTTTTTTCATGATTTTAGATTTAATGTTTGGAAAATGATCATATCCAATTTGTTGTTAATAATAATTTACATTTGTGAATCCTTTTCGATTTTTGACTTTGCAAACAAAAAATTTTGAGTTTACAAATTTCTTAAAAGGGAGGAAAATTTTCAACCAATCACAAATTGTGGACATCATAACAAAAGAAATTAGAAGTTCTGGTTTGTTTCAGCAATTTTTTTATATATTTTAAATAAGAATAATAAAATTTCAACATATAGTGTCTGCTCCAAGATAATTATTCTATATTATCAGATCAAGACACTAATTGGTTTTTGGCAAATGATCATACCCACTTTGTCATAAATACAAATTTACATTTGTGAATCGTTTTTGATTTTGCAAACTTAAAATTTTGAGTTTACAAATTTCTTAATAGGGAGGAAATTTTCCACCAATCACAAATTGTGCACATCATAACAAAATAAATTATAAAGTCTTGTTTGTTTCAGCATTTTTTATATTTTAAATAAACACAATATATTTCAACTTATAGCTTCCACTTCATGATAGTTATTTTTTATCATCAGATCAAGACACTAATTGTTTCTTGGCAAATGATCATACCCACTTTGTCATCAATACAAATTTACATTTGTGAATCATTTTCAATTTTGCAAACTAAAAATTTTGAGGTTACAAATTTATAATAGAGAGAAATTTTTTCAACCAATCACAAATTGTGCACATCATAGCAAAAGAAATTATAAAGTCTTGTTTGTTTCAACATATTTTTAATTTAAATAAGTACGATAGAATATTAACCTATAGCGTTCGCTCTATGATAATTATTTTTTATTATCTGATTAAAACACCAATTGGTTTTTGGTGTAGATTAGGTTTGAATCTCAAATCTCTTGTTCAATAGCAATAGAATTTACAAGTTGAGCTTATTGGAATCCATACAATTAATCAGCTAAACCAAATTCCATGACATGTTTTTGCATTTAGGGTTTTTTGTATTATCATATTTTACAACATGCTAAACACAGAAAATAATTCTTAAAAAAATTCAAGATTAAACCAAACGCCAAAAAATAAAATATTTTCTTTAGTTTTTTTTTTTCAAGCGAAAGAAAACCTATAGAAATACCATGGTTTTTCATACCTGAACCGTTTAAAGAACTAGTAAAAGAAAAGGTTTAAGGATTTTAAGATCAGACCTAGGTTTGACTGAGGTCGAACCACGATGATGTTATAATTAATTAATGTGAAATAAATAAAATAAATATATACAAATTAACAATCTTGATTGAAATTTTAAAATATCTAAAGAGATTCAGGTACAAAGGAGGCTTAAAACAAAATGAAATTTCTAGCAATTTATTATGAGAAATGTTACGTCCATAATATTTTTACAACAAATCATAGGTGATAAATTGTTATTGGTTCTAATTTGAATTACTTTTTTTTCTACTCATAATAACCCATCACTTCAAATTTGTTGTGAATTTATTGTGAAAATATTGTGAACATAACATTTCTCATTTATTATAAATTTTAAATAAATATTTATCATTTAAAATACTTTTGAGTACAATAATCAATATAAAAATATCTTTAAAATTCAATATGTTTATGCCATTAAAATATTTTAACTCTTTAATACTAGCAAGTACGATTAAAAAAAAAAAAAAAACCAAAAATTCATACCCTCACCTCTTTCTCAGTTTCTCATAAACAAACCACCCTCTCTCTCTCTCTCTCTCTCTCTCTCTCTCTCTCTTATTTAAATCTGTTGTTCTCTCTTTCTCACATGTCTATAAATCTCTTGTTCCTCGTACATCTCAGAGACTCAGGGTGAGTTTGGTTCAGCTTTTTGTAAAAGTGCATAATAAAAAAGTGGAGTTTTGTTAAAAGTGCATAATGAAAAAGTGGAGTTTAAAAAAGCTAAGTGTTTGGTAAAAACTGTTAAAAAGTGCATAATGAAAAAAAACTAAGTGTTTGATTAGTACTTATAAAAGTGACAGTTTGAGGAATAAATTACCAAAAAAGACAATGTATATATAAGGGAAATTATTTCAGACCAAAATCACAATGAATAACGAAGTCTGTGTTGGCGCAAGGATTTTCAGAAATAAATCTTATTAGGAGTCCAATGTCCTTTGTTATAAGACTTGGGCTAAAAAGCTTTCGATAAGGGCGACTAGTAAAACCCAAGCCCAATAACCTCTTAAAACACACACACACGCATCCTTTCCTCTTCACTCATTCCTATCACAGGTAGTGAAAAAACAACAACTTTGGGAAGAAAAGATCCTACAACTTTCGGCCAACCAATAAATTTTAAGGTAAGATCCATATTTCTAACAAATTAAGCATTGAAAAGGCGAAATGGTTTGATTATGATTATTATGAGTTGATTGTGAAGAGTTTGGATTAGTTAAAAAGTTTAGTGGGTTCAAAATAAAAATACCAAATTTCTGTTTAGATTACTTGGATTGGTGTTGAGTAAACTAGAAAAAAAAAAAACTAAAGCTTTGTTTGTTTTTGAGTTATGTTGCTGTAATGTGTCTGGGAAATTAGGATTTTAAGCTTTCCATGAGATTGTTGAAACCAAAAGTACATAGTTTTAGACATACATTTTAGCCGTAGCAGCTTTTTAGTTGGGATATGAGTAACTTTCGGATGTTTTTCATTATGATATAAAAACAAGGTTTTTATACTCCTATTGAAGCTGGCCAACAATTCTCAAAATGGGTCTCTAAGATATTGAAAAATTGGTGTGTTCATGATGAAAGCTCGGGAATTCAAAAACAGTATATAGGGACTTATTTGTGGAGTATAAAATGATGCTTAGTGAGAAGTTTGGTAATTTTAGAATTATATTTGTATGAAGTTCCCAAGAATCGGGTTTTAGGCTTAGAAAGGTTTTGTGTTTAGTGCAATATTGGTAAAACAATTTTGTAATATCAAATTAAGCCATAGAAACCATATTTGAACTCCAAAGACACATTCTAAGACTTTATTTAGGTGGTCTTTAGGACTGGGGTTAGAGGGGTGTGATGGGAGCTTATTTTGGAAGCTTAATGGTCGCTTGCGTGTTGTTTTGGGTAATCATGTAGTTAAGACTTAGAGGTTTTTGATGGACTAAAAGTGGAGTTTGAGTACTGCTTTGGATCTTTTTCGTGGTTGTCTTAATGGGTTTGAAGGGTTAAGCATTTATATCATATACTTATGAATAGATGTGTTTCTATTTTTCTATGGATTTAATTTCCCATCAGAAGAGCTAGCTTTAGTCTTGTGTCTTTTTGATAGGGTTGTACTATTGTTCAATAGGTTCAAGTTGACATTGCTTGGCGCACTTGAGTTGAACTTGGTTAGCCTTGCGAGGTAACTGGTAAGTAGAATTTTCTTAATTGGGATTTTCTAAAGGCAGCAATAGTTATTTTCAAACTTATTGTTTTGTAAGGAAATAAGAGAGCTACTTGTAAGTATCTTGTTATGACATTGTGGAAGATTTTAATAATTATACATTTTACAAAGAATGCTTGTGGGATGAGCTAAATTTTAACGTGTATATGAATGTCTTTGATGAGGCTGCTTGTTGTTGTTGTTGTTGTTGTATATGAACGTCTTCAATGAGGCATTTTAAGTGTGTACATGTTTTTAAAATCTTATTGTTCAAATTGCATTTGATTTGTTATGAGGAATTTATTGCTCATTTTACTCATGATGTCTTGAGAAATTATCAGAGTTGGTGATTATGGATACTTTGTTCATGATGTTTTGTCTGTGCAATTTTTTTGGTTCAATCTAATTGAGAAAAAAACAGAGAAAAGTCAATGAGTTCAAGCTGAAATGTGACCTCATTTCCACATAAGAGTGTATCCCATTGGTTGGTGTGTAAACTAACCCAAAAAAAAAAAAACTCAAATTTGCATTAGCTGTGTGTATTGAGGTGAAGTTTATGTTCTTTTGAATGTTTTAATTGAGAATATTATCTCATTGTGGTGCACTATTTTCATCAGGTGGCCATGTAGAAAATTAGCCTCTTCGCCATTTGATAGTTGTTTCCTATTATACTATGGGGGTTACTGACTCCAAGTTTGTATTGTTAACCACGTGGATGTTGGTTGTCAAATAGTTCAGCAATCACCACATGCACCTGTACTATCATAATTAAAAAATTATATTTCCATTAGTTGAAAATCTTGTTTAGTCAATGAAAAAGCAATTGTGATGGGTTATCTTATTTATTGACATGTACAGTTAAAAAATGAGTTTTTTTTTTTTTTTTTTTTTTGCTTCTAGCAATTGTTGGCTCTAAATTATATAGTTTGTAATTGTGCCTTTTCTAATGAGGACAGATGTATGATTTTTTTGTTCTTTCTTCATCACTGATAATTTATTTATCAGTAGTTTACTCCCAGGAGTGGGTCCAAAGGGCCCTTCCATGTCATTAAAAAAACAAACTGATAATTTATTTGTCCTTTTTAGTTATAGCTTCTTGCAAGATTTGGGAGTGATAATCAGACGATACAAATAGTTTCTAGATTTTCTGGATTCCTTGAGCTTTCATTAGTAGCTGATTTTCTTGTTCTTGTTCATGTTCTTTTTGTTTTTTTGTTCCCTATTGTATACAGCCTGTGTACTTGTCAATGATGCTGAATTCAACCTTATTAATTTTGTTTGGGCTGGTAGGGCTCAGCCCATATATACCAGCTACTTTTTTTTTTGGGGGGGGGGGGGGGGGGGGGGTGGGGGAGGGTGGTAGTCGGTGCCTCTTGCTCTCAACCGTGTGTGTCAAATATGCTCTGAGGCATTGCTGATTCATATTTTTTTTGTTTGAATGATAACTTTGTAAGGGTACATTTCCATATCTTGAATGTTGATGCTACGCTTGTATTCTAGCCAGTACTTCTGCTGTTATGCCTTATTAATTTTATCACCATATCTATGAGGACTTTACTGTGATTTTGGATGTCTCTTAAAAACCACACAATTTAAAATTTTCTATTTTTGCTATGTGAAGGTTCTTTCCGTCGGAAGAGGGACACTAATAATCTGCATTAAATTATAGGAAGATATATATCTAATGTTGATAACATTTTACTTGTTTTGTATTGGATGAATTCAACCCCACCAATTTATTAGAAAACAAGTACGTAGTAAATTTTTTCCAGTGCAGAGAAATGGCAAAAGGTCTCATATGGGCAACAGCAGAGGATTTGGCGAGGAATAGAGGACGAGTTCTCTCTCTTTATCGCCAGATATTGCGAAGCATCAACTCCCCAAAGCTTCCACTCACTTTTGCAGCAAGATTGGCTAAGAAAGCAGAGGTTCGTGCTATCTTCCTGTTGGCTTCTGAAGAGACATCCCTGCATAACATTGAAGACCTTATTGACACTGCTGAGTACTCTCTTTCCCTTCTAAGAAAAGGCGAAATCCCCAAATACATACAATGAGTAAGTCATCTCTCTCTCTCTCTCTCTCTGTGTTCAGCAGTTGAATCTCACTTAACCTATACAAGATACACATGGAACAAACTCATTTTGATGAACTACTTTGATGTGACTTCTTATTTACTGAAATAAAAACTTTAGTCCTTTGTTTGTGATGCATGAATGTATGTTTCTCGTGCACCCATCTACGACCATAAGTTAGCCAATTAATTCTCAAAAGCCTTCTTTTAGTTCCAAATTTATTTATTAATCGATAAATAACATACTCTATTGAAAAGGAAAAACACTGTATACAGGGAGTATACTAGAGACCATCATAGTCATATGTAAATTACAATGATCAATAAAATCTAAAAGAGAAGTGAAGAAAAGGGAACCCAAAGATGGCAGCCAGTGAAATAAGGAATTCAGAAAAAACAACTTCAGATAAGGGATGGTCCTTTCACGGTCCTCAAAACTTCTAGCATTACGTTCCTACTATAAACACCACATTAAGCAATGAGGAACTGCTTCCCAAATTCTTTTATACTGGTGACACTCAAACCAACCTTGCCAAGAAGATAACATATCCAAAACTCTTAGCAGCATAACCCACTGAACACCAAATAAATTGAAAACCATATTCCACAATTTTGAAGTTATAGGGCAAGGAAGCAAAAGGTGATCCACAGACTCCTCAGGACTTTTGCACAGTTAACACCAATCTATCACAATAATATGTCTTTGGGAAAATAATAGTTCCAATTTATTTAAGTGGATTCATCATATATCTTTGGGAAAACAATAGTTTTGTACTTCTCTTTACATCTTGTCTATCTGTGAGGATCATTGCTTATATAATATGGTTTATATTGATTTTGTGTTTGGGATAATCAATCGCTGTGGAGAAATCAGAAAGTCACTTACGATATGCTATTGACTATCCGTTTGAGACAATGAATACAAATAATGAACTAATGCATTGTTCATTACGATGACCCTTGAATTTATGGTAATGCCAACATATGTCCTCTGATGCACAATGAGGCTTGTGAGGAAAAATTTCAACCAGGTCTTTTATATAAAAATAAGTGATATGATCAGAAGAATTGTCATCTCCATTCAGCTTTTCATATTATAATGTGGAAGAGAATAAAAAATAATCTGAGATGTGATTTGGAATAAAATATATAACTCTAGGTTGTGATGATGAGATTGCAGCACGAAGGTTATCATATCCATTTTTTTTTCTTTTCTTTTTTTTAAATAATTGAAGGTTATCTTGTCTTTTCTAGTAGAAAGAAAGAAGTATCAAGAAATGGTACTTCATTCATTCATTCATTCATAATTGAACATGCGAATATTTGGAGGCAAAATTTGCATATCTTAAAAATATTTTTTGGTCAATATTTTTTCTTTTTTACGCAGAAATTTGTTTTAGATCGATTTAATTCTTATAAAACATTGATTGAAAATTGTTATATGTAACCTCTTTTAGTCAAATTGAATTCATTTTAAATATTCTTCATGCTGTCTTTGTTTGGCTATATTTTTATGTAATTTGGAATAGCTAATCAATCTGGAAGGGTCACCTTTTAATTCTTTTATTCTTTAGTTTTCCTTTGTTTAAATATTGTTTGGGGTGATTGAAATCTCCTCTCTCCTCCCTCTAGTTCATTTTAATTTTCTTACAGATGATTCAGTATTCGTTGCGACTTGTTGCTGAGTGCTGGCTCTTTGGGGACCTGGGTCTAACTGGTTTGTTGGTGAAAATCACATCTTGAGGGTTCAAGGTATGTTAGAGAAAGACTTACCTCCTATGATGTGAAGACAATATTGGGGAGCTGATTTGTATTCAATGCCAAAGAATGATTTTTCTTCATAAGATGCGCTCCAAACAATTTGTATCTAAAAAAAAAAAAAACCTGAAATTGAGATATTGTTATTAATAAACCTGATATGGGAAGGTTTCTAAAAGTTGCACTTCAATTCTTGAAGCAATCTTTGTTACCAAATTTTCAAAGTTAAAAACATTTTACAATATTTTTTTATAAAGGATTTTACGATTAATGGAAGAAAATATTTTACAAGTTTGATTATATTTTACTTGCAAATAAACACCTAAAAATGGGGAAACAATTTCTGAGAAATATATATTTACATAAAAAAAAAAAAAAAAAAATAGTGTACACGTAAAATATTTTACTTCAATAAATGGAGCATAAATTGACTTGGATAAGGTAATTATGCAAGCGCAAGACTTCACCATTCAAAAGTATTAGAAAACACAAGATATTATAGAGAGAATTCTTTGAGTTGGATAAAGTAATTATGCAAAGCTTAAGACTTCACCATTCAAAAGTGTTAGAAATCGCACAAGATATTATAGAGAGAATTCTTTGAGGTAGATAAATGTTCCTTTCGAAATTAATCAAGAGTCATATTTTCACAATAATATCTTGGTACACTATTTATTGGAATTATTGAAAATGATCAAGATAAAATTGCCATATTATTAATAATAATAAAAAAAATCAAACTGATGAAAAAAAATACTAATATTATTAGAATTAAATCGTGGGGCCAAGAAATTTACTATGTTCTTATCTCAAGGTGTGTTTGGTAGGGTAGATTTTAGAGAGGATGAAAAAAAAAAAAAAAAAAAATGGAGAAAAAATGAATAAGGGAAATTTTTTTGAGGGTGTTTGGTTGGGCGGGAGGGAAAATGTGTGATGAGATCTAGGTGTTTTCTTCTTGGGTCCACTAGAAAGTTCTATCCAAAATGGGAAGAAAACTGAGAGAAAGAAAATCACTCAATTTTCTTTTCTTTTCTTTTTCTTTTTGTTTTGTTTTGTCTTTTTGTTTCGTCTCGGGCTTTTTCTTCTTCTTCTTTTCTTTCACTTGCATTGCACATACACAATTATTTTTGCTAAAAAAATGTGTTACTTTTTTGTTTGCAAATACACAATTGTTTTGCTAAAAAAATTTGTTGCTTTTTGTGTTTTATTTAATGGGGATATAATTGTAAATTTATATCAATTTCATTTTTCCATACTCTCATTTTCTTCTCAACCAAACAAATAAATTTTTTATTTCTTCACTTTTCCATCCTCTTAACCAAACACAAATAGGAGAAAACTATTTTTTTTTTTAATTTATCCTTATACTTTTCTATCTCTTTCCTATTTTTTATCTTCTCACTTTTCTACTTCTCTAATCAAACAGACTCTTAGGTTGTGTTTGTTTCGGATGTAAAAAGAATACGAAAAATATTTTACACCACCAGGGGTGTTTGGGTTGGCCGGAAAACTAAGTCAAACGGAAAATCATTTCCGTTGACTGTAAAATATGAAGGCCTAAAGTGTAAAATAAATTACACATCTATTCTATGTTCAAACCATTTTCCAAAAAAAAAAACTGAACCCAGAGAGAGAGAGAGGCTGCCACCCATGTCATCGATTTTCCTTCTTTCTCTCTACCCATGTCGAGTAAACCACTGTAAGTCGAGCAACCCATCGCAGTCGCCTTCGCCGCTCAATCTTGCTTCTGCTGCCTCTAGATCAAAACACCGGCTAGCCCATGACTGATCTCTCTCTCTCTCTCTCTCAATTTGACCAGATTTGATGAATGTTTTTGTTTGGTTTTGTTTTTTTTTTTTTTTTGTGTTTTTATATTGAGAAATGATATTATATATTTGTTTGGAAGCTGAGAAAATGTGAATAACTAGTAGAAAATGTGTTTTTCAAAGCATTTTTTTAGAGTGCCACTAAACACCTAAAAATATTTTCTTTTTCGAAAAAAATTTTCACCTGAAAATATTTTACACTTGAAAAACGTTTTACATAGAGCCAAACATAGCCTTAGTGTCGTAGATATATATATATATATATATATATATATATATATATATATTAGAAGGGTGTTGTAGATGATTTTTATTATTCATATTTTTGCAATTTGGCATCCTTAGAGTCTGTTTGGGAACAGTTTATTTAGTTGAAATTGAAAACTTTTTGTTAAAAGTACCGTAAATAAATGTAAAAGATAACTAAAATAGTAAAGTAAAACTCATAAATTGTATCAAAAAGTGCAATGGGACTCATGAATAATAACAAAAATAAGCTGAATAGTAAAACAAACTGATTTTTTTAAGTCAATGCCAAATGCACACTTAGTTTGGTCAAGTGACTCTGGAAGCTTTTACTTGCCATGTGCTTTTGGACTAGTATCACTTATTCCAGGTGTTTATTAGAGATTCGATTAAATACATTTTTTTAGTAGATCATTGTTTAAATTGTCTCGTGCTTTGGGTTATTGCGACATGTATTTCTGTATAGATTCATTCATTATGTCTCACTTCATTTGTTGTAATTATTTAGGTTATTTTATATATTAATTTTGTCTGAGGTAGATCCTCCTTTTTTTTTTTTTCTCTTTTTCTTTTTTTCTTGTTCTTTTTTAATATTACTTATTACTAAAGTGGTATATCGTAACTAGTTGGACTGAGCACTTTCCAAGTCGGGTCGGGTTCAGACCCAACCTGCACCTCTATCTGATATACATGACTCGAAATCCTTCTCACCTGAAACCCATACATTTTGTTAGAACATATGTGAATCATGTTAGGAACATATGTCATCTAGAATTGGCTAATCCTTTGACAAAACGCATTTTACTTGTAATTGGGTAGATCTAGGATGTGTTTGATACTTTAAGGAACAAGAGTTCAAGTCCAAGTGTTAAAATCATGCAAATCTGTCCAAAAATCAAGTGAAGAAGTGTTGTATTTTAAATCTTGACAGCTAGCTCGACAGATAGCATCTATCGAAGTTTAAAAAAGATCTTCAGCTCAATGCTTGACAGCTGCTTGATAGATAACCTATCTATCGAGATTTACGAAAATTAGTTTTTTAGATCTGATTTCACATATATCTGTGTATATTTGTTTAAGCTTTCTTTTCTCACAACCCTAAACATATATAAAGATTATTTTAAGGGCCGTCATAAATGATGCAAGTAGGTGCAACTTGATGCAAAGGTTTTGTTCAAGTATATTGCGATCTAAGACATATGCCCTAGTTTATCTTTCTCTTGAAGAAGCTGCTACGTTTGTACGTCGTAGGGTTTTGTAACTAAGGAGTTTCGTGATCTTTATCGTGTTGATAAACTGAAGAACTTTGCAGTCAACATCATTCTCAAGTTGGTAGTTAGTCACGTACTTGGATTCGTGCATCGATTGGTTAGTCACGTACTGAGAGCCGTGCATTAAAAAGAAGAGATTGTCACTATAAAACAAGTTCAATTGGGTATTGGAGTAAGGGTTCAACTGTAGGTTGGTATAAGGTACTAGGATTCCTTTACTTGTAACCGTTTGTTGTGATAATAATGGATTCTCGGGAGTGGTGACTTTAAAATCACCCAGTGAGGTTTTTCCCTTAGAGGTTTTCCCCATTCGTAAACAAATTATCATGTCAACTTTATTTTCCGATGTATATTAACTTAGTTGGTGATTTGTTTGTGCTACAACGCGTATATCATGTTAATCGGATTAAGTAATTAACTTGGCTAATTAATTGTTTAATTCATCACAATGGGTCAATACAGTCTTGGCCTATCAATTAGTATCAGAGCCGACACACTCTGATTAAGGTTAATTTTTGCTATGTGATCCATTGACCCCTGTTATCATATAGATAGAGGACAATCGTTGATTATACCTCATTTATTTGATGGCATTAACTATGCATATTGGAAAGTACACATGAGAACTTTCTTGCAGTCATTAGATGAAAAAGTGTGGCAAACTGTGGAGATAAGTTGGACCAAGTCAAAGGAAGCGTCGGCCGATTGGGATGATGCTAAGATTAAGGCAGCTAACTTCAACAGTAGGGTATTGAATGCTTTATTTAGTGCAGTCACGAACGAGGAGTTTAAGAAGATATCCTCTACTGAAATTCCAAAGGAAGCATGGACCATCTTCTAGACAACCTATGAAGGAATCAAGGTTGTCAAGGATTCGAAACTTCAGAGACTTACTACAAGCTTTGAAGAGATTAAGATGGAAACGGATGAGTCGTTTGATGAGTTCTATGCTAAGCTTAAAGACATAGTGAACTCAACCTTTAATCTTGGGGAAATCATTTCCAAACCCAAGATTGTTAGAAAGGTTTCCAGATCTCTACCCGAGAGATTTCATGCCAAGATCACCGCAATTGAGGAATCAAAGGATATTAACAAAATTCCTTTGAGAAAACTGGTTAGCAATCTGCAGACCTATGAGTTGGGTTTAACAAGGATTGGGAAATCGAGTAAGGGAAAGAGCATGGCACTGAAGGCCAAAAGTAGTAACACAGATGAGTCTTCAAACGATGAAGATTCTAAAATAAAATCCTACATTACAAGGCAATTCAAAAAGTTTATGAAGTTTGTCAATGCTAAAGGATTTGACAAAGACCGCAAGCAGTCCAGTTCGTCTCAGTTCAAGAGCCAAGACAAAGGGAAGAAGGATGCTAGAGATGGCGGTCAGTACACGGTTCCCTCAAGACCAAAGTGCTTTAGGTGTCAAGGTTTCGGACACATGAAACAAGAGTGCCCGACTTATCTCAAGACCATTAGGAAAAGCAAGGCCCTTGCTGCTACCTTGAGTGACACCGAACTTGAGGATGATTCGGACAATGAGGATGATGGAATCCTAAAAGCAAGGCCCTTGCTGCTACTTTGGTTGATTTTCGTGTCTGAGATTTATAAATTTAATTTGTTTTAGTGTTAAATTTGATTGGTTGTGTATTCGTATGAGCAAAACATACGAGAGTGACTGTTAATTGCTGAGTTCATTCAAATCTAGTCGAAATGAGTTTTTTATTTTTGTGTTTGGTTAGCAATAAATTGTAAGAAAAATTGGGATTCATCTTTCATTTTTGTTTTTCTATCTTTTAAATACATTAAAAAAATTGTTATTTTTTTTTTTTTTTCAATTTAAATGCTTGCGAGGAATTTTTTAATGTTTATTAAAAAATTTAATAATATTTATAAGCCATGTAGGCGTGAAATGTGCCAACTATGCACATCATTAGCCATGTAAGCATTTTCTCTTAGTGAGTTGACGGTAAGGACCAAATGGACTATAAGTTAAAAATAATAAGGATCAAATTGACTTCTACCAAAATGTATAAATTAAATTGACTATGACCTCAAAATGTAGGGATCAAAATGGTATTTTCGGCCATTATCTTAGACACTATTTTTGTGTGTGTGTGTGTGTTTGTTTGGGAGGGAAGGGGGGGCGGGGGGGGGGGGGGGGGTGTGCTCCGCTTAAATGATAAATAGGGGTTAGGTATTCACAAGTCTATGCCCCACTAATGGCAAATAGGGGTTATGTATTAACAAGTTTGTGCCCCATTTAAATTTAAGTATATTTGGGTCTTCGTTTTCAAACTTTCCCTTTAATAGATGTCATGTTTTTATTATCATTTTCATACTTCCATATCTTGGAGGGATCTCCACCCTTTATGGTAATAAATATTAATGCATTTTTTCTTTACCAAGTTAATGTCTGGCTGTGATTAGGCAATTACTTTTGGGGTTATTTTACATATTTAGTGATTGACATTAATGAGAGAAATTAAATCCAATAAATATGAATGTTTAAAAATTAATGCTAGAGTACAGTACTTTTTGGGGGGGGGGGGGGGGGTGGGGGGGACATATAAGTAAATAAATGACTACATATCCAATGAATGTAGGGAATTAATTTTGGTAAAAGGGGAGAGGGAGTTTTTCGTGGATATAAATTTAAATTGTTTGATTTTCTCATTAATTAATGAATTTAGGTTTGACTTGAACGTGTGGGTTCCAATTAGCTCAACTGGTAAAGTCTTTGATGGTTGAATAAAATATTTTGGATTCAATCCGCACCTACACCAAAAATCAATTGGCGTCTTGTCTTATTTTATTTCAAATAAGAGATCTTGGGTTCAATTTCAAATTTTCAACTCTATTTCATCTATTTATCATTTTTATCTTATTTTATTTAAATTTGTGTATATTTGGGCCATTGTTTTCAAAATTTCTCTTTAGTAGATGTCATGTCTTTGTTATTATTTTCAAACTTCCATTTCTTGGAAGGATCTCCTCTCTTTATGGTAATAAATATTAATGCATTTTCTTACCAAGTTAATGTTTGGTCGTGATTAGACAATTATTTTTGGGGCTATTTTAATAATTTAGAGATTGACATTAATGAGAGAAATTAAATCCAATAATTATGAGCGTTTAAAAATCAACGCTAGGGTGCAAGACTGGGGGGGGGGGGGGGGGGGGGGTGTGTGGTTGCTCCCCTTAAATCATAAAGAGGGGTTAGGTGTTCACAAGTTTGTGCCCCACTAATAAAAAATAGGGGTTACATATTCACAAGTTGTTGCCCCCTTTAAATTTAAGTATATTTGGCTCTTTATTTTCAAACTTTCACTTTAATAGATGTCATATTTTTATTATTATTTTCAAACTTCCATATTTTGGAAGGATCTCCACCCTTTATGGTAATAAATATTAATGCATTTTTTCTTTACCAAGTTAATGTCTAGCCGTGATTAGGCAATTACTTCTAGGACTATTTTACTAATTTAGTGATTGACATTAATGAGAGAAATCAATCCAATAATTATGAGCTTTTAAAAACTAATGCTAGAGTACAAGACTTTTTTTTGGGGGGTGGGGGGGGGGGGGGGGGTGTTGCTCCCCTTAAATGATAAATAGGGGCTAGGTATTCACAAGTTTACACCCCACTAATGACAAATAGGGGTTACGTATTCACAAGTTTGTGCCCCATTTAAATTTAATTATATTTGGGTCTTTGTTTTCAAACTTTACCATTAATAGATGTCATGTTTTTATTATTATTTTCAAACTTCCATATCTTGGAAGGATCTCCACCATTTATGGTAATAAATATTAAGAGTAATGTTATGGACACAAACTATTTTACAACATTTTTACAAACTGCTGATGTGACTTTAGCATTTTTCAAATACTTATTGTAAGTAAAAATGTGATGTTAGTGATGAGCCTATATTAAAACTAGTAAGAATTTGCCACGTCAGCAGTTTGCAAAATTGTTGTAAAATAGTTTGTGTCTGTAGCATTATTCAAATATTAATGCATTTTTTCTTTACCAAGTTAATGTCTAACCATGATTAGGCAATTACTTTTGGGGGTATTTTACTAATTTAGTGATTGACATTAATGAGAAAAATTAAATCCAATAAATATGAACATTTGAAAATTAATGCTAGAGTGCAGTACTTTGGGGGGAAACAAATAAGTAAATGAATAACAACATATCTAATGAATGTAGGGAATTAATTTTGGAAAAAGGGTAGAGGGAGTTTTTCGTGGATATAAATTTAAATTGTTTTATTTTCTCATTAATTAATGAATTTAGGTTTGACTTGTATGTGTGAGTTCCAGTTAGCTTCACTGGTAAAGTCCCTAATGGTTGAATAAGATTTATTGGGTTCAATTCCTACCTACTCCAAAAACCAATTGGCGTTTTGTCTTATTTTATTTCAAATAAGAGATCTTGGGTTCAATTCCAAAATTTTAACTCGATTTCATCCCTTTATCATTTTTATCTTATTTTATTTAAATTTTTGTATATTTGGGCCTTTGTTTTCAAAATTTCTCTTTAGTAGATCATGTCTTTATTATTATTTTCAAACTTCCATGTCTTCGAAGGAGATTGTGGTAATAAATATTAATGCATTTTTTCTTTATCAAGTTAATGCCTGATCATGATTAGGCAATATTTTTTTGGGTTATTTTACTAATTCAGTGATTGACATTAATGAGAAAAATTAAATCCAATAATTATGAGCATTGAAAAATTAATGCCAGAGTGCAAGACTTGGGAGGGGGTTGCTTCCCTTAAATGATAAATAGGGGTTAGGTATTCACAAGTCCGTGCCCCACTAATGACAAATAGGGGTTACGTATTCACAATTTTGTGCCCCATTTAATTTTAAGTATATTTCGGTCTTTGTTTTCAAGCTTTCCCTTTAATAGATGTCATGTTTTTGTTATTATTTATTTTCAAACTTCCATATCTTGGAAGGATCTCCACCCTTTATAGTAATAAATATTAATGCATTTTTCCTTCACCAAGTTAATGTCTGGCCGTAATTAGGCAATTCTTTTTCGGGCTATTTTACTAATTTAGTGATTGATATTAATGAGAGAAATTAAATCCAATAAATATGAATATTTAAAAATTAATGCTGGAGTGCAGTACTTTGGGGGGGAAACAAATAAGTAAACGAATGACAACATATCCAATGAATGTAGGGAATTAATTTTGGAAAAAGGGGAGAGGGAGTTTTTCGTGGATATAAATTTAAATTGTTTGATTTTCTCATTAATTAATGAATTTGGGTTTGACTTCTATGTGTGGGTTCTAGTTAGCTCAACTGGTAAAGTCTCTGATGGTTGAATAGGAGATCTTGGATTCGATTCCTGCCTACACCAAAAACCAAATGGCATCTTGTCTTATTTTATTTCAAATAAGAGATCTTGGGTTTAATTCCAAATTTTTAACTCGATTTCATCTCTTTATCATTTTTATCTTATTTTATTTAAATTTGTGTATATTTGGGCCTTAGTTTTCAAAATTTCTCTTTAGTAGATGTCATGTCTTGGAAGGATCTCCTCTCTTTATGGTAATAAATATTAATGCATTTTTTTCTTTATCAAGTTAATGCCCGATCATGATTAGGCAATATTTTTTTGGGCTATTTTACCAATTTAGTGATTGACATTAATGAGAGAAAATAAATCCAATAATTATGAGCATTTAAAAATTAATGCGAGAGTGGTGCAAGACTTAGGGGGGGGGGGGGGACAAGACTTATAAGGATGATGTACAATTACAGTCATGAAATAATTTACTTTTAATTTTTTTGGCTAAAACGATTTACCCTTGAGAATAATAGATTAGTCAATACAATAGGTTAATAAATTCAATAAGGATGTGGTGTAAAAGGAGACACCATCCAATATTAACATGCCACATTAGATTTTTACAACTAAGAGACTCATTTTTTAAACCCAAAAAAAAAAAAAAAATTTTGAAACAAATTAGACTAAAAAGAATCGGGAAAAAACGTGTTTCTCTCAAACTCTCCCCTTAAATCTCTTAGCATCTCTCTCCTCTAAGCAACAATAACTAGAACAAACATAACAGATTTTGTCTTTAAACTCTTATAGGAATCCAACATCATAAAATTTCTTTTTAAATGAGAATATAATTCATTCAAATATCATATCTAAATATATGTTTATGTTAGAAATTATGTTTTCAATTCAATATATAGAAATTTGCAATAATAAAGTGTGAGTTGCAACTTAATTTTATTTATTTTAATTTATCTATATAAGTTTCAATTTATGGAATATAATTTAAAATTCATACATTCAAGTATTTAGGTTTAAATAGTCACTTGACTTTGTATGCTACATTTGCGTTCTTTCCATGTTAAATTTCAAAAAACAAATATTTTATAGCTCAAGTTTTAGTATAGCATAAAGATCTCAAATATTTCCCTTTTTTTTTTTTTTTGGCCATATAACGAATATGTTTGCAAAAATAACATAATAAGCAAAAAATGCCAATCCAAAGAGCATCCATCCTTAACAGGCTAAGCAGTTTTTGCTCGGGCCCAGGAGCTTCTGTTATTTGGAATTTTAGAGAACTAAAAATTCCGATTATCTAGAATACAAATTGAGTTAGTTTCGGTAATTATTTGCTCTTAGGAATAGCAAAAGGGTCCTAAAGTGATAGGACTCAAAACATGTAGACGGATGTAATGGAGAGTTTATGGGGGTAGTCAACCTCCAAGAGAAAAGATTGAGGATTATGAAGAGAGCATGAAGATCGAGTTGGGGAATTTGCATCAACTTTCATAATGAAGAATAAATACATGCGTGCCTAGTATTTTATCAAACTAAGATCGGAAAAGAAAAGCTAAAGATTGGTTCTTTAACCAACTAACAACTTATTCAACTACTTGTATCAAACAAACTAAATTTCTTGGCTATACTTGCACTAGTCTTTTGATCCTAGTCTTATGTCTTGTCCTTCCACAGCCCACTGGTCCATGTTTCTTGAAAAGAAGAGAGGGGCCAACAACTAGTGGTATGATTTCATAATAGGGAAGAAATGAGAAGGCTCATGAGAAGTTGGTCTTGTCTAGTCCAAGAAAGGTAAGCCAGATTTGGGGTTGAAACATTGTTGACTAGACACAAATTGTAGAAGGTAGGCACAAGTTGGAAGCATCAATGAATCCAAGATCTCTTGACATTCAAGATCAGGAAGCAAGTGGGTTTTCTAGTAGAGATAACTATTGAAGGTAAGTTTAATGGAGAGAAAATGATGAGCATTTGACAAGGAAGAGAAGAAGAAGGTAATGGAGATGTGGTGGGGTTGATAGCAGAAGAAGGTAAAGAAGAGGCGTCAAAGGCTATGAGTGCTCTAAAAAAAATTGCACTGATACCAAATTGAAACAGATGCGAATTTGATTGTAGTAACCTTATCAAAGTCCATTGAGTGTTTTGTATTGTATTTATAAGAACAATTGCACATTATAAGGAATGTAACAAATAAAGATTACAGGAATTCAAAATATGAATTGGTCAAATGCAAAACAAGGAGATATGGTTAATAATAATAATTAACAAATTTACTGATCCAATAAGCATAAATTAAATTAGTATTAAACAAACTGATATTATAGAGCAAACTACCAAATATTTACCCAATGTGCCTTGCCCTCTACATGAAAGTCAAACTAAACAACCATTAGTACGTAACTTTTATCATGGCATTATTTTAATAGTACTATACTTAAAAAACCAAACACATTAAGGAGTAACATCACTCAATGTGCCAAGCCAAGTAGGTGGTAACATTCCAGTCTGCTCATGCAGAGTCTTTAGCAATGGTGGCAACATGCTATATACCCCAGCAATATTGCCCCATTTGAACCATCTTCGCCACCTTTTCCATTAGACCAAACAGCAATCTTGGGCTGCAATCCATTCACTGCCTGTGCATTAATTCTGGCAATTTCTTGGTACATATCCTTGTTGATCACCATGTAGTCCCTTAGCGCAGTGTAATTTCCTCCAAGTTGTTTCAATAGGGTGTTCAAGTAAAAGCCTTCAGCTTGTGCGAGTGCAGTAATTCCTTCAGCCTCTTTCTTCTTTGCATACAGCGCACTATTCGAAGCTTGTTGGCATGCATAGAACTTTGCATATATCTGCACTTGCCTTCTCTGCCTCAGCAGCTTTCTGTTTCTCATAGAGGGTTGCTTCTGCTGCTTTTTGTTTCTTGTACAGCTCCCAATTTGCCTCTTGCACCTATATCATCAATGTTTCACATTTATATTAATAAAAAACCAATAGCTTATCATGGGGTTTTGGCTTGTGTACAAGACTTGTAAGATACAAATATAAACATAAAATCATAAAGTGAACCGACTTCACTATGTATCTTTTTATTATAAGTTAAAAGCATGCCTTGTATTTGTGGAACGTTTTGTATACCTTATTATCATATACTAATAATGTCAATATTGTGGGTTTCAGTTAGCTCAACTGGTAAAATCTCTGATAGTTGTATAAGAGATCTGAGAATAAAAAGCTATCATCAGTATTATCAGAAGTAAACACCATAGGTTGAAACTCTCTC
The DNA here is from genome assembly GCF_932294415.1 of Quercus robur. Classification (NCBI taxonomy): domain Eukaryota; kingdom Viridiplantae; phylum Streptophyta; class Magnoliopsida; order Fagales; family Fagaceae; genus Quercus; species Quercus robur. The sequence continues at coordinate 62,212,057 of NC_065538.1, read as the reverse complement.
AAAAAATAATAATGTCAATATTGACATTAGTGAGAGTGATTTACAAAGAAATGAAATGAAAATATCAGTCACATTATAATTCAAAGAGGTATACAATATGGAAAATAACACCATTAATTATTCTATCGAGACAAAGGGTAATATTCCAAGTCTTTGTTCCTATTAATAATAAGTCTTTATCTTCAAGCAATTAATGCCTTATGGAATGCCCATTTGTTTTTCAATGTAAAATTTTGGTCCATATCATTTTGCCTACTTGTAATAGTATTTCACCTATTAATAGTAAATCTTATCTTCAGAGTATGTTAAAGGAACTCTTCTGAATTAAGTAGAGCAGCAAACAACACAAAGAACAAGAAGAAAAATTAACTAGTGTAACTAAATATATTAGTTTCACCACCAAATATACCTTAGTCTCATACTCCACGGCTGCCTTGCTCAGTAATTCGGCCCTGAGTTTCTCAGTCTGAGTTAATACTTTCTTCTTCTCCACCTCAGTTTGCAACTCAGCCTCCCTTAAGGTCACTGCCTTGGTGGATTCCACCTCTGCAATCTGAGACGCCTGAGACCACCCGGCATTTTTCGTGGCCAGCTCAGCCTTGTACTCGGCCAACTCAGCTTCTTTCCTGTTCTTAAACAGTTCCACTTCAGTCTGAACCCTAATTTCTTCCTTCTGGGCCTCTCCTTGCCTTTGAGTCATTATCATCTTGGTCTCTGCATTAATTTTGGCAGCATTTTGTGAGGTTTGGCCTTCCCTCTCCTTTGCTCCGATCTCACCCTTCTTCTTAGCCTCAGCAACATCAATCTATAACATATGTATAACAACATTTTATCAATTTTATTGTTGGTGACAAAAAATAGAATAGCTAATTGATGAACATGCTAATTTTTGTATAAAAAAACAGTATTTATATAAACATATCATTGTGAAGTTAATGGTAAAAATTAAAAAATTTCCTCTATCACCATCGAGGATTATAGATTATGACCATAAAAGTTATTACTGAATTTACAATCTAATAATAATAATAATTTAGAACTGTAATTTCACCATATATGTGTGTGTGTGAGTGAAGATAATAATGACAAAAATTAAGAAGTTTTAGTCTATCACCATTGAGAATTATAGATTATGAACATAAATTTAGAACCAAACGAACAAAATAATAATAATAATAATAAAATTAATAATTTAGAATTGCATTTTCACATACATACCCAAATTAAAATGAAAGAACATATATGTGTGTGTGTGGCAAAATCAAAACAAAATTTGTATACCTTAGCTTGATTGGCAGCTTCCATCTGGGTTTTCTGGCCAAGGTATGAGAAATACTCATGGCCAGGCACATCCACAAGTTGTTTGACATTAGCATTGTAGATGAGAAGGCCAAACTGATCGAGTTCAAGTTGAACTTGTTCGAAAACTTCTTTCTTGAACTCCTTGGTACCCTTAAATACCTGTTCCATGGTCATAGAGGCAGCAAGCACACGAGTCTCTCCCTCAATGACACCTTGAACAAGTTCTTTGACGTGATTGGAGAGCTTCTCATGTGGAGAAATGAGCTTTGCGTAGAGGAGGAGGCTGTCCATGTCAGTGACACGAGGGCCGATTGTGAAGACTGCTGGGAGAATGAAAGGGAGTTTCTCAGCAGACATGGCTTGAACTTCGAAGGTGTAGTTGACAGGAGACACGTCGAACTTGGTGCACTTCTGCCCTGGAAATATCCACTCCTTCTTGGCTAACTTTATGTCAGGGATGCCCCACCCTGTGATGGCTAAGTACTCTGAAGGACCAGCCGTTTTCCACTTCATGTTGCTCTAGTATAGGAGTTTATGTGTCACAGAGAGATTGAGACTGAGAAAGAGAGAGCTGGGGCTTATAGCTAGAAGGCTTTCACTTTTGTTAGAGAGAGAAAACTAGGTGTATATTATACAGTGGCGGAGCCACTTGATGACCAAGGGGGGCCTCCCCCAATTTTTGAAAAAAATAATTTTTTTTTGCAAAATATCTTAAATAATTTGATAATTTTCAAATAACCTTATTATTTTTACCCCATACCTAATAATATACATACATATTTAAGAAAGTCTAAAAATAAAATAATTTTCGTTTAAATAAAATACAATCTATAAATACATGTGTAAACAAATTACAATAATTAAACATTCATTATCTTTAAAATGAACATATATATAGATATTTTAACAATTATCTCAACAAATAAAAGGGAAAAAATTGAGTTATGGAGTATTGTATATTAATATTTTACATTTCATACACCAAAAAAAAAATATATATATATATATATATTTATATATAGTTCCCCAAAGATAAATTCCTGGCTCCGCCACTATGTATATATACAGAGAGAGAGAGGAGGCATTTGTTGTCTTGATAGAATAATGTAGGGTGAGGTTGAAATGTATGGAAAACTCTAAAGACAAAGTACTCATTACAATATGCTTGAGTGTCAATATTTTACGAAGTTTCCGTGTTGGTCACATGTGTAAATATTATATTTCAATCACAAGTGTAAGGATTTAGGTGTGTTCGTACAAAATATTTGTATCAGTGTGTGAGAGATGAAATGAATGATTCAATGAGAGAGTGAGTGTCTTATTAATGAATTTAGATCAATTGATTATGATGTAAAAAGTAAGATTGAAAAGGATTAGTATTAATCTGGCTAAGTGATTGCTTAGCAAACAAGTAAAAGACTAAAAATACTCACTCAACAAAATTCTTCTTGCTACTATAGCAAGTCAAATGAACACCTATAGTATAATTCTCTGGTCTCTATCGCTAAAGAAACTAACTCTTCTTCAAATGGACTCAGCCATTCAACCACTTCAATGATAGGTTCTCAAAAGAAATAGAAAAGTTATTTGATTTACTTGCTTAGAGGTTTGATCACAACTATATTTATGATTTTACTTTTCTTTCTTTCTTTTTACTAAAATATTGTAAATGACTCTTAAGTCTTATCTTTATTTGAACTTCGTATTAGCATTTTTAAATTAGTATTTTAAACTTTAAGTAATGATTTAATATGACCTTTTCAAATGTTATAGATTTAATTACTTAATGCATCTAGCAACTTAATGCACCTTTTCACATGCTCAGCACTAGCTACCAATGAATGCAAATCTTTTATACCATATTCTATATTCCATTTTATATTCTACCAATCAAAATTTGTCATGTGTTTATTTTTTTTCATTTTACACTTTAGCTATTTTATAAAAAAATTTAAACAAATACATGACAAATTATGATTGTTAGAACACAAAAAATTGTATGGAAGATTTATATTCGCTACCTATACCATCTGAAACTAGCGAGAAAGCGTGTAACATTAGTGTATGTATGTATATATAAAGTTTGTTTCAACTTTCAATACAATGAGTCCAATGAGGAAGAAAGTTTGCCGAAATTACCAGCCTGCAGACATTTCTACATATGTCCTTGGGACCTTGACAAATTCAAAAGGAAAAAACTGCAAATGGATAACTCTTAAGAATTAATTGGATTTCCTGGCTTTAACTCTTTAGGCCTTGCTCAATACTCAATATATGCTCTGGGATTTCTACGCGTAATAAATTGCATCCGATCTTTTGTAGACTTACTTTTTTTTAATGAACCCGATCTTTTGTAGACTTATGAGATAAGATATTTTAACCATTCAATTAGTTTACACCAATGCAATAAAGTTTCTCATGATAATAATATAATATAATATATATGTCAAATTCCGAAAAATACCAAACTTGTCTTTGTTTTGTTTGATGTGTATGTATACTAGTTGAACTGGTACAGATTTTGATCTTAGCCTAATATGAATTAAGAGAGCTTTCTCAACACTATTGATGTCACTGAAGGAATATTTCATTTGCTGCTTCATGCCAGAATGCACATATATAATATCTCTCCTATTTATTTTGGGTAATTAAGACCCACTTTGTTTTTTTTTTAATCTAAGATAAGACCCACTTAGTTTTTTTTTTTTTTTTTTTACAACATAGAATTCTACTCTAGCATAATCTAAATGTATATGTATATGAAGTCCCCTTTTGGAGACTTGAACTCCGGTCATTGCCCCCCACACCCCACAAGCACTTATACTTGTGGAGTGATTATTGCACGAAAGGGTATGCGGCGGTCACTTAGTTTTATTAGCTAGGAGTTGGGGATATATGGGAAATGCATTGATTGTGAACTCAAAAGTCACAAATGCATTATGGGACTCACCTAAAATTATTCTAGGTGCTCCGGAAACATAAAAGTATAACATGTTACTTCCATCATGAATCATGTAATTGTAGGATAGTAATTTTGGTGTTAATGCATACAGCATACAGGGGAAAAACTATATTTATAAAATCTCTCTAATAGCAAGTAACAAGTAGATTCTAGTTGATTCTTTAAAAAATATATACATATAGTAGATCCCAATTCATATTTTCAAAATTTAGCTCCTCAAAGGACAAACTTTCCTTAAGAAAGTATCTTAAACATGTTGTGGGCCCATATGTCAGTCTCATAAATGTCTTATATGTCTGGATCATACAAGAATTTCTTTCCACCCCCTCCCTACGTCAATCTCAATTCTAGTTGTAGGACCCCACACATCAGTCTCACAAATATCTTATAGGCCCAACTCATACAAGAATTTCCCCACCCTTTCCTACCTCCTTCAATTGTGCTACAAGACTCATGCAATAAAACTGACAATTTTGAAAACAGAAAATTTAGCACTACAATGGGTCCAATTGGTATTCGTAACTAATAGTAGTTATTTTCAAAGTTCCAAATACGTTATTTGACATTTTTGACACACAAATGTGAAATCAAAAGAGATTCCTTTATTCATGAGCTTCAATATGACAACACAACTCCCATAGATTTTTTAAAACTTAGATATTTGAGATTTTTTAAATGTCTCTAAGAGGAGTCATGGTCACATTAATGCATGAAGCAAGAAATTCTTATCTTAATTACTACTTATATATGTGTGTCTGTTTCTACTTTCTACACAATGCTCAATTACAATGAGGAAGAAAGTGATCCGAAATTCATTTGCAGCCTGTGTGTGGTACATGGTATGCATTTCTACATTTGTCCTTGACAAATTCAAAAAAGAAGAAAAAAAAAAGGGCTAATCGATAACTCTAGGAATTAATTGAATTTCCTGGCTTAAACTCTTTAGGTCTTAAGCAATACTTCGAGTTTCGACACGTAATAAACTGCATAGGATTTTTTTGTAGACTTTATTGGACTTATGAGATATAAGACATTTTAACCATTCAACTAGTTTAAGCCAAATGCAATAAAAGAGATAGAAAGTGAGCAATTTAATTTAAGCACATGAAATCTTCACCTAAATGGCTAATAAAAACTGTCACAAGCTGGATTTGCCATTTTCGTAGAAGTGGGCTCATATCCATTATCATATGCCCCATGCTTGCAAATAATTCACAATGGTGAACTTCAAATTCAAAGGTTGAACCAAACAAAAAATAATTTTCATTTTTTGAGTTTGCAATTAGGTGCCAACTGACAAATAAGACACGAGAATATAATCTTATTTATTATTTATATTATATAAGAGAATTTAGTGTAGCTTTTAACTTTAGAGTATCTCAAATCTCTTATACAATCATCAAAAACTTTACCAGTTAAGCTAACTGGAACCCACATGTATTTATTTATTCTTGAATCTTTATATTATCTGCAAATTTTTTGCACATACTCTAGCCTACCAAAAGAGAAGTCTTAATTGGTTCCATTCCTAGCCCTCAGTGTGACAAGTTCATGGTTCCACAGTTTTACACCTGCCTTTAACTAGGTTTTAAAAGCCACTGAAGCCTTTTATTAGGCCTGAAAAGTAAAAGCAAGATTGAGATCCAGCAATAGCTAGCAATACCGGGTGTGATAATGCCTCTCATCTCATCCTTCCATAAATAATTTTCACTATCTAATTATTTATCCTTTCATCTTTTTATTCACTTTTTTTTTTTTTTTTTTTTTTTTTTTTTTTTTTTTTTTTTATATATAAAAGGGTTGAGATTAAAATTTATCTTTTAATATCAACCATTCAAAAATATTGCACTCTAAGTATTGCACCGGATCTTAATCCCATAAAAACAAATGGTGATCCTAGCACAAAATATTTTTCTTTTCATTTTGTTTTACAATTGCTTAAATAGTACGTTATGAATTATAATTAGAGTAATATAATTTTTATTTGGGTACATCATTAATGCTGCTTTTATTATACACAAATCATGTCAATAACCATAAGAAAATTTGTTAAACATAGTGTCTATGGGCTCATATAAGAACAACTTTATAAAATATAGCATCCTCAGCTAGAAATGATAGTTGACAATGGAGTGGCTTTTATTCAAGGGTCTATCTTGATCCAAAAAGTTAAAAACCACATTGCACTAAAAATCCTGGAACTATTAGGTATTTTACTTTTACAGGTTTACAGTTGGACCTTAAAAAAAATGGAAGGATCATGTTTCAACGGGAATTACAAATTGTAATTTCTTGGGCCATTTGGGTAAATATTGTTAAAATGTTTAAGAAAAAAGTATTCTGGTACTTGATTATCGATTGGTTCATTTGTGATCCATGGAAAACCGAAATTGGTGTGATACGTGACCTACTTTTCCACATCGGAATATTGGCTGATTGGCAAAAAGGCTTCAGTCATTTTAAGCAGGACATTAATCTAAAAAAAATAAAAAAGAAACATTCTTACTAGTTTATGCAAAAATCACCATTTATTTTAAATTAAAAAAATATACCTTTTTTTTTTTTCTATTTTAGTTAACCATTTTTTTAAACACTCATATGATCATCTATTATATACTCTATTTCATTAATATATCAATTTTTTTAATTTTTTAATTGTCTCTTTTTTCATACATAATAACTGTTATCTACCCTCTTTCTTTAGTCTCAAGAAAAAAAAAATATATATATATATATATATATTTTGCATAAGTTACACAGACTTGTATATTTGCTCAAACACCATAGCAAAATCTCATTTTACACAACAAATACATAAACTAATGTGGGTATTTTTTTAATTTATTTATTAGAATGATTGTGCCAATTTTTGACCTTATGCTATTTTACTCAAATAATTGAAAATGCAGACGTTTTCTGTCCTCCAGGAATTGAAAATGCAGCCCAAAAAATCTGTCACTTCTGGTCCTCCAAGAATTGAATGTACCTTAACATTTTCGCCTTTTGGAAGACCCAAATGTACATTATTCGGTATGCCATAGGTGCGACACTGACAGAGGAAAGACATGTGATCATGGCTTGGAAGATTGTTCAAGAATATGCAGATACTTTACTCAGCAAATACTAACCATGTGTATATATATATATATATATATGATATGAAAAAACCTATATGTCCTAAGTTTTCTTTAGTGCAACACTACAATACGTGCTTTTCATTCAAACGTGAAACAATAAGTGTGCAAGGAAGTGGCCATATGATGATATGCCCAGTCCTTGTCTTAGGGTGAAGTCCTTATCAGATAGATGTATGATCTATGTTTACTATGTTCTAATATTGTTCTTCAATATTAGACTTTGAATAAGTATAAGAAAACGCTTGTTCCACAATTTTTTCTTTTTCTTTTTTGCAATCATCAAAATATATATATATATATATATATATATATATATATATATATATATAAAAGAGGAAACTTTGTGTGGGAAAGCATGAGGCTCTACTAAGAGCAACCGCATCAATCCTTGGAAAATAGAAAAAGAGGCTACTTTTACACATCTTACCCAAAAAAACACCCACTTCGGTGCTTGCAAACCTTAGCAAATATCCACATTTGCTATAGTAACCGTGTAAATATACACGGTTACTATAGCTTTGTATAATAATACTTTATTATTTTTTTCTCTCTCTCCTCTATCAAACTACTTCTCTTCCTCTACGTCTACAACAACCCAGCAGCTTCCCCAACATCTACAACAACCCAGTGCGGCAAAATAAGGAGAATGAAGAAAAAAATAACCACCCAACCACCAAACCCAACACCACCACCAAACACCGCAACCTAGCACCACCCACCCAACCAACACCAACACAAATTATGTGAACAGTTGATAATCCACCACAAATTTTCCCAAAATCAACATAAAATTAACCCAAAATCAATGGAAAAGCAATTAGAAAACCCAACTCAAAATCAAGACAAACCCACTGGAAAACCCAACTCAAAATCAATCAAAACTCACTAAGAAACCCAATTCAAAAACAGTCCAAACCCACCAGAAAACCCATCCCAAACCATACTCACGTGAAAAGTCCAACGAAGCCGGATTTGCAACCCGATCTGTTGCCAATGCTACCGCCCGATCTACTGCCGCCTAATCTACTACCATCAGGTCTTCCACTGTTTCTACCGCCGGATCTTCCCAGATTTACCGCCGTATGTGAGTGTATAGGTTTGGGATATGAGAGAGGAAGAGAGTTGAGGTAGGATTGAGAGACTTGGAATTGATATTTGAGAGAGAGATGGTTAAGACTTTAGATGAGAGTAGATAGGTATTAATAAATTATAATAAAAAAAGAATGAATAATATTATTTAAGTAGAATAAATTTGTAAAATAGATAAACTGATGTAGGTATTTTGGAAATGTGGTAGTGTAAAATAGAAAAAGTAGGTTTTTAGTGTAAAATAGATGGAAAAATTTAACCAAACTGATGTGAATGCTCTAAGTGGCGCATTCTATGCAAAGAGAATTGAAATATTCTCAAGTGTCATGTCAAAGATAAGAACAAATTAAATATTGACTTTTTATTTTATTTGGTTTAATATTTCAAGATTTTTCTAATTAAAGAATAAATATTCTTTGCATCATTTTGTTCAATATTTCAAGACTTTTCATCCCTCACACATACATACAAAACTCTTTACATTTCAATTCACTATTTTCACCTCTTGCACTTCTACTCCTTTATATATACCTACCCATAGTCTTTCATGTCATCCCACCATGTCAAATATTGACAGATCAAAAACAATGTCATTTACCTTTAATCTTTCGATACCTAGCACTAATATTGTTTTTTCATCTAAGTCTAACCCGTATAAGTTGACTACAACCAAGAAAGAGGGGCTTACATTTTATATTGAGTGACAATGACAATTACAGTTTTGATATTAAGGTCAGACGTTGTGAATTCATGGGTTTTTTAATTTTTGATGATGAACTCAATACTAATAAAGTTTTATAACAATTATGCTATAATACATATGCAACATTCTCTAAAACCATCTATAGGGCTCTTGGGCCCAGGAGTTCATTATCTACCTGTATATTGGGCCTGTGGCCCAAGCCAAGGACAAAGATCTGTCTGAGAAGGAGAAGTCTTTGTCAGAAGAGAATGTGTTGATGAATAAAAATGTTGGTTTTAGTCATAATGGCTCAATAGAGTGGGCCAAGAATGAATACGTCCTCGGCTATACAAAGCCGAGGTCTTAAGAGATGGCCTACCAACAAGGGTGACGATCCCGAAAATTCAATTGGAGCGGATAAGCAATACATAGACATCAGATAGGGAGGAGTCCTAAAATATCTTCAGAGAAAGCTGCTACCTCCGCATTAAATGCACTGCAGCTAACTTTCTGGCCGCATTAATGTAGACGTGATGTTTGAACAGTGGATTTTAGCCTTACAGCTACTACATAAGGACTTATAGGGAGTGCTGATGGGATAAGTATCCACACCAACCGTCTGGCATGCACATGGAAGGTGGAGATGAAAAGGAAGGGCAATATAAAAGAAGAAGGGGTGAGTGAGAAAAGGGGAACGTAAAAATCAAGAAAGAAACATTGTAGCAGTTTAGAATCAAATTTGTAACATTGCCTAAGAATATTAAATAAGAACCAGCATCTTCGGACTTCGCCGAGAACGTTTTTTCTTCAGTTTACAATTGTATATTTTCATTCTTTTCTCATCCAACCTACCTAACTTGTTATTTGATTAACTAAAACCTAATTTTTTAACCCATTCTCTACAAATTCATTGTTTTTGGCTTTTTGGGCTTAAGTCCATTCATACCTTTGGACTAGGATTTCAAATCAGGTCCTTACACCATCTTATATAAAACACTACAATATTATTCGTGCATCGCACGAGTAACTTACTAGTCTATTATAAAATTGTAGGTTTTGAGTGAGAGAATAAAATAAGGAGAAAACTTGTTACACACTTGTGTGGATGCACACAAATATGTAATGGATATTAACAGAAAAAATAATTGTGAATTTATATGAAAGTAATTATTATTTGTGCACCACTCATAACTTATAACGTAAACAAGTTAGACATGAAAAAAGTTGTATCAAAGTCATTTAGCTTGTGGGTTCCAGTTAGCTCAACTGGTAAAGTCTCTGATGGTTGAATAAGAGATCTAGGGTTCAATCCCCGCCTACACCAAAAACTGATTGGTGTCTTGGTCTGATGATAAAGAGCTATCATCAGGAGCGGACGCCATAGGTTGAAACTCTAAAAAAAAAAAAAAAAAAAAAAAGTCATTTAGCTTTATTATTACGGAAAATGTGTTTTGCTTAGTGGCTCCTCTGGCTTGTCAAAAGGGTTAGTTTGGACTTGACCCACCAACTCTTTTTTTTTTTTTTTTTTTTGAAAGACAACTCTTTATTAAGATTGAGCCAGACTTTTCCTAATAAATAAAATGTTATTATTATATGGTTGTACGTAAACTTGTTATAAGGAGAATATGAATTTCAACATTGCAGTAAGAGAGCCTACACCACCTTCTTTTAAAGGACTCAGTTATGCTAAAACCGGAAAAAAAAATATATAGTAATTAGCAATTATCATAAAGTGAATGTGATAAATTTTAAATTTCATTTTATCTATAAAAATAATAAAAAAAAATAAAAAATGAGTCAAGATTGAAAATGAGTCTTGTCTCTTATGTGCTAGTAGCATGGGTATTAGAGCAATTACATCAGTTGATGTATAATTGTGCAAAATGAAAAAAAGGGGCTAATTTTACACAATTTGAGCAAAAAAACACCCACATCAGTGGGTGCAAAATTGTGCATTTATGCACAATTGCTACAGTAACCGTGCATATATGCACGGTTAGAGCAATTACATCAGCTTGGGCATAATTGTGCAAAATGGAAAAAGTGGCTAATTTTATACAATTTGAGCAAAAATACATCTACACCAACTTGTGCATAATTGTGCATTTATGCACAATTATGCACAGTTACTATAGCATGTGTATTTATTATTTTATTAATTTCCGTTCGCACCTTTTTTTCTCTCTCTTCTCCGTGCACAACGAACTCAGTTACTTTCCTCTCCTCATCTTCTTCTTCCTCAGATGCACACAAACACACCCACACCCACACACAAAAACATCCACACAAACAAATCAACACACAACACACCCACACACAAACAAACCCACACAGACAAACCAACAGAGAGATAGATCGGTTTACCAAAAAAAAAAAAAAGAGATAGATCGATGCTTGACTGGAACGATCGGTGCTTGTGGGTGAGAGCGGCGATATTGGAGAGGTTTGTTGAAAAGTGTGAGGCTTAACGGAGCCGTAGAAAAAGCCATTGTTGGCGAGCAATCTGGGTCGATGGGTCAAGAAAAAGATCCGAGAGGTTGGATCAGTAAGAGGGTTGTGGAGCTTGGTTCATGGATCGGCCGGTGAAGAAATCCGGTCGGCGTGGTTCGTGGATCGGCCGGTTGGGTTGGTAGTTTTTGAGAAAGAACGAAAGGTTCATGGATCGGCCGGTTGGGTTGGTAGTTTTTGAGTGGTGAAGAAGTTCGACCGGCGTGGTTCGTAGATCGGCCGGTTGGGTTGGTTGTTTTTGAGAAAGAATGAGAGAAGGTAGAAGAGAGAGAGAGAGAGAGAGAGAGAGAGAGAGATGGGTATAGAGAGAGAAACAAATCAGAAAAAAAATGGGCACAGAGAGAGAAAGAGAGAGAGAGAGAGAGAGTGCGTATTGTATGTAGGCAGTTGAGAAAGAAGGATATTTTATTGAAATATCGTGTAAAATAGATAAATTGATGTGAATGTTTTGTAAAAATGATAGTGTAAAATAGAAAAAATAGGTTTTAAGTGTAAAATAAACGGAATCTTATGTACAAGCTGATGTAATTGCTCTTACTGTAGCTTATGCATTTAATATTTTATTAGTTTTTTTTCTCTCTCTTGTCTCTACTCTCACTCTCACTCTCACCGGACTCTCTCCTTGTCTCTGCTCTCACCTCACCTCCCTCCCCCTTTTCCTCATTTGCTCTCACTCTCACCAATGCCGCCGGTCAAACCATGCCTTCACTACCGTCGATTTTGAGCTTCATCACCTTTTCGCTGATTTTCTTTGTCGGCGTCGGGATTCTGAGATTCTGGTCGGAACCCATTGAAGCGACATGACGATGCGATGAATGAGTGCTTCGCCGATCAACCTTCACAGTCGCAGCAGAGGAGGATCAACCTTTGGAACCCACTAAAGCGACGAGGCAATGAACGACGTGATGAACGAGTGCTTTGTCGGAGCTAAAATCTTAAGGTTTGTGTGGTGGTGGTTTGGGTCTGTGAGAGAGAGAGAGAGTTGTTCTAAGAGAGATGAGTTTGGGTTTCAGTGCTTTCAAATTGGGTCTGTGAGAGAAAAGTGGTGAGGGAGAGAACAATAAAAAATGGTAAAAGAATGAATATTTTATTGAATAAATGTGTAGAATAGATAAACTGATGCAGGTGTTTTGTAAAAATGAGTGTGTAAAATAAAAAAAGTAACTTTTTTTGTGCAAAATAGAAGGTAAATTTGCATCGACTAATGTAATTTCTCTTAGCATGAAAAGGTGAACTTTTGACCTCCATTTTAAATTTAGATGTGTCTTACGTATGCTCTTCCACTCACTGGATTTTCGTCATGTAGAGAATGTCTTTATTATTTTACTAAAGAAATCAATTTGGTGTCCATAGTTGGTGTCCCACGTGACTAAACAAATACAACCTTCTTCATCTTCTTCTTATTTATCTCTTATATTGTGAGTTGGGTTTGGGCTTGAACAGTTGGACCTCCTTTCTATTCAAGCAGGTTAAATGATTTAGTGTTTCAAGAAATATATCAATGCTACAAAAGAATAGGCATTAGCCCAAATCACCAGATGTAGACAAATTTATACCCTTAGTCAGGGGCGGAGCCAAGGGGGGCAAGGGGGTCAAGTGCCCCCCCTACTCCTCTTTAAAAAGTTTATAAGTACTGGCATGTAGAAGTCAGTAGAACTCCATCTTAAATGCTTTGCTAGTTTGCCCGTTCTGGTTTAAGAAAAAAAGCAGGAAACAGTCTCTAAAATAGCTTTGATGCCGAATAGAAAGGAGAACAGTTTCACAGCATTGAGAGATGTACGGTACTATTTAACCAACTACATCACTTTTGTTTAAAACATAAACTTTTATCAATTTCATAAAATACATAAATAAAATAAAATAAAAACTTTTATCATTTCCCAGATTTTAGCGTGTCACTATTCACGGAATTTTGATTGTTTATCCTTTTTTTTTTTTTTTTTTTAATTTCATTGAATTTCAATTGGTGGTGGGGGTTTTATATTTTATGCAATATATATATATATATATATATATATATATATATATATGTTTTGGAGCCTAACTAATTAATGTCCTTGTACCGTACTCAAATTCAAACTCTGGGTCTAGGTTTGTACTATAAAGTATAAACCCAATTTAAATACTTTGAAGAATTAATATAAAGCGAAAAGACAGAATTCTATATTTTTTTTAAAGCAATAAAGACAATATACCTATATTGTATACAACTTTAAAGGTATTAACACTTTTACATTGATTATTTTTTCAATTTATTACAAGGAACTAAATTAGATGTCTAACTTTATGTATTTAGATTAATATATCTTGCTTTAATTGTTACTAACTATTGTATAAATTAGTTATTTTTGTTTTGATATAAAATATATATTTGTAGTTAATTGAAATTATGGAGAATACATAGTATAATAATAAATCTTGCCCCCCCCAAATTGAAATTCTGGCTCCGCCACTACCCTTAGTACTATAGTCAAGGCCATATCTGTTAATGCTACAAAATGATGAGGGCCATGAGGCATTGGCCTAAATATATCATAATCTGTTGCTAATACTCACTTTAATTACTTGGTCACTATTCATCTATTAAACTAATACCTCTTCTTTCTATATGATACTCAACGTTAATGTTAATACAGCAATCATAAAAAGCAAGTTTATTCAAGGAATTGCCCGTCTGCATATTTATCAATGACCTTGAAGTGGAGACATGAATATTTATCAAGGCTTCATACAAATCATATGCTATTATCTCTTAATGACAGATTGTTTGACACACTAAAAGATGAAAATTCGCTCGTTACTTTTTCAAACTCACAACATATGTTTCTTCGATTTTATATACATTATAGATAGAATAGTACTGAGTCGTGACTAAGTTTGTAAAAATGTTGAGCATATTTTCGTCTTTTAGCTCGTCAATGCTTAAGATTTGAGGCCTTGGAAGATACATTTGTTGAAGCCTTGAGGTGAGAGTGGACGGTCTACAATTGTGAGTTCATTATAGAGAGATTTTGCTTTGGGAAGAAATTGAGTGACATAAAGATCACTTTGTTTAAGACTTTGTAATTTGCATTGCATGTAAATCTAAACGATACAAGTATTGGAAGCAGAGGCAAGTGATGTTTCAAGAGTGTAAATGTCACTCCTTGCCAGCACACTAGATAAATTGAAAAATTATAAAATTACTATATAATTTTAGAAGTTATGGTTGCGTCAAGTAGTTTCACTAGATAAATGGAATAAAATAAGCAAACTTAATGTTCAATAAAGAACCCATAAAGTGGATATACATATGTTTATTCATATTGTGTATACACATATGTTTATACATAAAAAATATATATATAAAAAAAAAATCCATTAAACTTCATATGAAATAGAAGTTTTTTTGTCCATTTCTTTGTGTATAAAAACTTCATCTATTATATTCAGCACTCATTCCTCTATCGCATTATTGTAGTCCATTTTGAAACTTGAGTTGAGCAAACTCAAGTTTCAAGTAGATAGCCGTTCACAGGGGATTGTCTAACTGAAAATACCACATTAGACTATCTACGTGAGAAGCTATCTACTTGGAACTTGAGTTTGTTAGACTTGATTTTCACTTGAAACCCAAGGTTCAAAAGACATAACTAAATAACTTCAGTAGTGGTCTATCTGTACTATTTTTTTTGTAAAAATTGAATATTTGGCAAAAAAAAAGTCTTATTTCCTATGGTTTATCTTTTCTTTTTTTATATTAAAATATAATGTATATACATGTTTATACATAAAAAATTCATGTGTTATATTCGTCATGCACTCTTTTGTTTCATTAATTATCCCCCATAAACTTAGTGCATTTGGATATTATATTCAAATGATCATATGCTAGTGAATACAAATTAAATTGCATCTTTTATTTACTTTAGTTTTTTTTTTTGTAATTTAAGATTCATGACCATTTCAATGACCAAACAACTAGGTCACTTAAGCCAGATGGTGATATCAACTTTATCTATGATAATAGAGGCTTTGTTAAGTCTGATATTGCTCCGAATCAGTAAGGTGGAATGGCCTGGCTTCGGTGTGCTGTTCAAGCGGTTGATGGCCTGCAAGGAAGAAAATGCGATCAAAGAGGAGACCGGAGAAGACCGGTCGAACCCCCTCCGATGGAGAAGTTAGACTCGTAGAGAAAGAAGTTCCAAGTGTTTTGGAAATGTGTCTGAGAGAAAATCTTACCTCTGTCGGGTTCAGACCGGTCCCTTATATAGGGAGCCTGGGGTGGTTATTTGTCCAATAACCTCCCCAGGATTTGTGGAAACCAACAACTCCGGAGTTAACTACCTCAACGGATATAAAATGGTAACTGCTAATGGAAGTTAACTCATTCGAAGGGTTTGTTGAGATAGTTGAAGGTTGCTGAAAGTCTAAGTGTTGAGGTCTCGTCCGTCTGGTGTAGGGTGGTTTAGTCGTCCAAGGATATTTAACGGTTTCTCATGGACGAACCTCATGGACGATCCTCATGGACGATCCTGTTGTCCATGGGAGACAAACTTATGGAGTGGTGGTATTATTCTTGGACGTTTCTCCTTCTTCTGGGTTGACTCTTGGATCAACCTGAGCTGTAGGATCTGGACGAACCATTTGGACGAGCTGGAGATGGATTATTTTCCGTTTCTCTATCAGTTGCCCCTTTGTTCAAAGGTTCGTCCAGGACATCGTTGTGATTTTAACCAAATTTCAATTTTTCGTACGCCACGTGTCGCGAAACTGTTGGTTGGCCAGTCGTGTCGATCTCGTTTCCCAAAAGAATCGCCACGTATCTATCTCTGAGTGGCGAGTGTCGTTTCGTTGACCCTGTTGCTGGGGCCTATAAATAGTACATTCTCTTTCATGCCCCTCACTTTTTTCCTCATTCTCTCTTCTGCCAATTTGTCCAAGATTCTCGTCTAGCTCTCGTCCTAGTTTCATCAGGTATTTCCTCTTTTCTTTTCTTTTTTCTTCTTTTTTTAGGTTCATTTTAAGTCTTCTACATTTCAAACATGTCTTCATCTTCTAGTTTAGAGAGAGAGATAGACGACTACCTGGACGGCTCTGAGAGTGAGGGTAGTGTAGATAGTTCGTCCTGTAGTGATTCCTCAGACGAGCATTACTCGTCTGGGGTTCCTGGCATTCCCTTAGAGGAATTTCAGGAACAACGACGTAGGGCAGCTTCTGGATCTAGGGCTAGTTCGTCCAGACAGCCATCTAGTCCTCCTCAAGACGAGGAAGAGGACGAAGAAGATGTAATCTATAGTTGTGCCCCAGAGGTAGCATCCACCTTAGACGGTGCTAAGTTAAAAATTCTTGTAGATAGATATCAAATCCCTAAAGAGCTTAACCCTCGTCTACCCAAGGTTGGAGAATGGTGTTGTACCCCTTCCTCTGGCATAGGAGTATATGCTTCTTATCTTTTAGCTGGTCTTAGGTTTCCCCTAAACTCTTTCTGTAGAGACCTCTTCCAAAGGTTGGGTATTGGGCCTAACCAGCTCAATCCCAATGGTTGGAGGACGATTGTAGCCATGCAAATATTATGGCGTGAGGCATTGGAAGGGGACCGTCCAATTACAGTGGACGAGTTCCTTTACTGTTATAAGCCCTCAGAGATCAAAAAATCTGCTGGCTTTTACCAGTTCTCGTCCAGGGGTTCATATTACAGTTTAATAAAGGGTCGTAGTTCGTCTGACCGGTTTTGGAAAAAAGAATATTTTATTATTTCTGGAAATTGGGCTGGGGACCCAGCTGATGTGGGTAATCCCCTCTTCCCACCTTTTACCAGCCCTCTAGGTCGCCTTCGTCCTGAGGGTATGTTTTTCTTTCTATTTTATTCTGTTTGTCCTTTTTTTTTTTTTTTTTTTTAAATTTTATCTGTCACTCGTCTAACCCTTTCTATTGGTGATACAGCTGTTGTTCGTCCACAATTGGATAAGTTCTTCTTGGATCGTATAGAAGTGGTTCGCACCTTTTCAGGAAGGACTTTCCACGACTTAGTTACTCTTAGTCGTCTAGCAACTTGGGGACTTGGTCCAGTTCCTACTGCTGAGAACCTAAGTCACGAGGAGGTCACTCGTCGAAGTAAGTGTCGTCCATTACATTCTATTATTTCAGCTTTCCTTTCTTTTTATTTTTTTAATTTTTCGAGTAATTTTTCTCGTCATAGAGATAAGCACGATGAGGGAAAACAAAGAGAAAACAGTGGCTAGCGGGGACGAGGATGTTGCTGCCCCAACTCCCAAAGTGGCTTCCGTCCAGGCTGGGAAGAGGAAGTCTAAGCCAATCTCAAGCAATGTGGACCTAGACGACCTTCCCAGTCGTCGTGGCCACAAGAAGCAAAAGTCAAGTAAGACTTCCCTTCCCAAGGTTCCTAAGTTCGTACCACCAACAGTGAACTTGGACGAACCTGTGGACGTGGAGCCCGTCCAGATAGTTCATCCTGTCCAGTCTGACCCTCCCCCTCCTCCCAAAGCTTCTCATAAGCCAAGCCCTTTAGAATCCTCTGATCGTCCACCTAATTTGGTTCTGGACGAGGGTTACTCATGGAGGACGTTCAAAGGAATCGTCACTGATCATGAAGTTAACGAATGTTACAACATGTCAGTGAAGGAGTTTGAACGCTCTGGCATCCATGACCTTTTCAAGGTAAGTTTATTCCTCGTCCTTGTGTATAAACATTTTATCTTGAATGAAATGTCTAACTCTTTCTCGTCCAAATACAGGCTATGTCAAAGTTTTATACAGCAACCTGTCAAGCCAAGGAGCTTGCTTCAGATGCTAAGACGGCCAAGGACAAGGTTAAGGAGCTAAGCCATGAGGTTTTGTCCAAGAAGGGGGAGGTCATTAGGTTGACCGAGGACTTTAATCGTCTACTGGGAAGCGAGACGAAGCTGAAAAACGATGTTGAGGAGCTCAAAGCTGACAACTTAGAGAAGGATACCCGCATCGTCCATCTCGAAGGACAAGTTTCAGAGCTTACCTCGTCTTTGGAGAAGGCACGTGAAGAGGCAATTGCTGCCTTCAAGAAGTCTGACGAGTATAAGAATCGTCTAGACAGTCACTATGCAGCTGGCTATGAAGACTTCCGTGCTGATGCCAAAGACGCATATCCTGATCTGGACTTCAACTCCTTCAAGCTTCCTCTTGCTACAGAGAGTTCCATGTTGCAGACGAGTTCCGAGGACGCCAATATCATGGACGACGCTAACACTGAAGTCAATCAGGACGACCCTAAGACGAGCTTGCCCAAGTGAAATCTATTTCTTTTGAAAATTTACTTTTATTTGCCTTTTCATGGAAGTGCCCGTTGTTTTGGGCTTTTTACTTCTTTTTTTCTTTTATTTTAAAGCTCATGCAAGTACAATCATCTCGTCCAGGATTATGGACGAGTTTTATATACATATTCAAAACTAAAGGGGTTTTTGGACGTTGGTCGTCCACCCTTTGAATTTCATGAAAGAAATGAATACTTCTATTTTTACTTCCATTGTGTTTGAATATATACGTTTTCAACTTTATGTATGAAATTTTTATTTTCATATCAGCAATGTGGTTCGTCCATCTAGGAATTCAGTTCACCTCGTCTTGGGCATGGGGGTGAATTTTATTACATCACCAAGATAAAGTAAATTGATTCCTTTTGGCTAGATTTTTCGTCATTCCAAAATTATGGACGATC
This sequence comes from Quercus robur, assembly GCF_932294415.1. Lineage (NCBI taxonomy): Eukaryota > Viridiplantae > Streptophyta > Magnoliopsida > Fagales > Fagaceae > Quercus > Quercus robur. Next base: position 62,192,684 of record NC_065538.1, on the reverse strand, counting down.
ATTTTGTCGTCCTTGACGATTAGACTTTTTAGCGATTTCTCGTCCAATGTAATGGATTGTTAAGCTAGTTTTGAAGTCTTTGCTCGTCCGCGTCTCGGACGAACACTTCTGGGAATTCATCTCGTCTTGAGGTCTAGACGAGTATGCCCTTTTCATCTCGTCCCATGTTCTGGACGAATGAAACTTGCTTTGTATTTAGCTTGGGTTTCATCTCGTCCTATGTTCTGGACGGATGAAACTTGCTTTGTATTTAGCTTGGGTTTCATCTCGTCCTGTGTTCTGGACGGATGAACCTCAATTTCATTTTCAGGTTAGGTTTCACCTCGTCCCATGTTCTGGACGGATGTACCTTTTCATCTTTCCTTTTGGAGAAAGGCTTATGGACGATATATCCTTGCGTCCAAGGATTTCATTCGTCCATGCCGGCTTTCTTTTTGCGGATCAATCTGAATGAACATATAAAGATTCCAATAATATATTTGAAAACAATATATATATATTTGAAAATCCAAACTTATGTAAACATTCGTCCACAGGCATGGCACATGCTCATTAGCTAGTGCCTTATTGAATTAAAAATACAAACCAACTCATCCATGAATAGCACAAAAGTGAAAACACTAATGTACTTTCTAGGGGATTATTAAAATACTTAAAAACACTTGACAGTAGTAAACACTTCTTCTCGTCCATACATCTCGTCCAAGGACACTGGTGAAGAGTCAGCACTTATTGATGGTACTTCCTGAGGTGCTCAACATTCCAAGGGTGTTCCAGCCTCTGCCCATCCAAAGCTTCCAAATAGTAGGATCCTTGCCTTTTGCAGTTGATAACCTTATAAGGTCCTTCCCAATTCGGGCCAAGTTTCCCGTAGGCCGGGTTTCTTGTTGCCAAGGTAACCCTCTTCAAGACGAGATCTCCGATGTTGAAACGCCTAGGCTTTACCATAGCATCATATTGTCTTGCCATGAGATTTTTGTACCTTGCTGTCCTTTGTTCTGCATTCATCCTGACCTCGTCCATAAGGTCAAGGTTGAGACGAAGCTGTTCCTCATTTTCTTCAGTTTGATACTTCCTCACCCTGTGGCTCGTCATGTGTACTTCTGCTGGTATAACTGCCTCGCTTCCATAGGCTAGCTTAAAAGGAGTTTCTCCTGTTGGAGTTCTCGCTGTCGTTCTATAAGCCCATAAAACACCTGGTAATTCATCCGGCCATATTCCTTTTGCCCCTTCGAGCCGAGTCTTGATGATCTTCAGCAAGGATCGGTTCGCTACTTCTGCCTGGCCATTAGCCTGTGGATGGGAGGGTGAGGAGTAATGGTTCTTCATTCCAAGTTGTTCACAAAATTCCCTGAAGGGTGTGTTGTCAAACTGTCGTCCATTGTCAGACACTAGTACTCTAGGTACTCCGAATCTGCATACAATGTTCTTCCAGACGAAGTTCTTGACATTCTGCTGCGTAATTTTGGCTAAGGGTTCGGCTTCCACCCATTTTGTGAAGTAATCTATTCCCACCACCAGAAACTTCATTTGCCGAGTTCCAGTCGGAAAGGGCCCCAAAATATCTAGTCCCCATTGTGCGAAAGGCCAAGGGGCCATCATTGGCGTGAGATATTCTGCTGGCTGTCTGGGAATGTTGCTAAAGCGTTGACATTGATCACATACTTTGACATATGCTTTAGCATCAGCTTGGATGGTTGGCCAATAGAATCCGCTACGGATGACTTTATGGACGAGTGATCTGGCTCCCGAATGGTTCCCGCATGCTCCTTCGTGAACCTCCCTCAACATGTAATTTGCCTCGTCCGGAGCCAAACATCTTAAGAGAGGCTGGGAAAAACCTCTCTTATATAACACCTCGTCCATAAGCACATACCTGGCTGACTTCACCCTGAGCTTCCTAGCTTCGTCCTTCTCTTCTGGAAGCCTTCCGTCCTTTAAGTATGACACTATCGGGGTCATCCAATTTCCTTCTCCCTCTATCTGCATCAGTTCTGGAAGGTCTATGTTAGGCATGTAGTGTACATCATTCATTTCGTCCAAGGCCTCATTCGCAGATGCTTCCTTCGCCAGAATATCTGCCTCCACATTCTCTTCCCTTGGGATTTGAACAAAATCTGCTTTTTTGAATTTCTTCACAAGGCGTACTACCTTCCTTAGATATTTCTTCATTCTGTCTTCCTTGGCTTCACATGTCCCATTGACTTGGCCTATGACCAATTGAGAATCTCCCAGGACAAGTATCGAGTCTGCTTCTACGGACTTGGCCAGTTCCAACCCCTTTAAAAGGGCTTCATACTCCGCTTCATTGTTAGTAGTCTGGTATTGCAGACGGGCCTTGTATTTCAATTTGTCCCCTTCTGGCGACTGCAAAACAACTCCTATTCCTCCAACATATAATGTAGATGATCCATCAACATGGACGACCCATTTGTTGTTGTACTCGCCTTCTCCCAGGTCTTCGTAACATGGAGTGAACTCCGCAATGAAATCTGCCAGGGCTTGAGCCTTTATTGCATTTCTCGGTTGATACCGAATGTCGAATTCACTAAGTTCAACTGCCCACTGAACGAGTCGTCCTGCGGCTTCCAGCTTGTTCATTGCCTTCTTAAGCGGATGGTCCGTCATGACATTAATGATATGAACTTGGAAATAATGTCTTAACTTCCTAGAAGCCGTTATTAGTGCGAAAGCCAATTTCTCCATGAGCGGATATCTTCCCTCTGCTCCTTTGAGTGCCCGGCTAGTGTAGTACACCGGCTTTTGTATTTTCCCTTCTTCTCTGATTAAAGCTGAACTTACGGCATGTGGGGACACCGCTAAGTATAGGTACAGTTCTTCTCCTTGCACGGATGGACTTAATAATGGGGCAGTTGTGAGATAGTCTTTCAGGTCTTGGAAGGCCCTTTGGCATTCGTCCGTCCACTCAAATGCCTTCCTAAGGACTTTAAAGAAAGGTAAACACTTATCTGTGGCTTTCGAAACAAACCTGTTCAAAGCGGCAACTCGTCCTGTGAGGGATTGGACTTCCTTGATACTCTTCGGTGGCTCCATGTTCAATATAGCCTGGATCTTGTCCGGATTTGCTTCAATTCCTCTTTGCGAGACCATGAACCCCAGAAACTTTCCCGACGACACTCCGAATGCACACTTGCTTGGGTTCAACTTCATCTTATATCGCCGAAGTGTTTCAAAGGTTTCCTGTAAGTCGTCTAGATGGCTTCCCTCGTCTATGCTCTTCACAAGCATGTCGTCGACATAAACCTCCACATTCCGTCCTATCTGTGGACGAAACATGTGATTCACTAACCTCTGATAAGTTGCCCATGTGTTCTTCAAGCCGAAGGGCATCACTTTGTAGCAAAACAAGCCTTGGCTGGTAATGAAGGAAGTTTTCTCCTGATCAGCTTCATCCATCTTGATCTGATTATATCCTGAGAAGGCATCCATGAAGCTCAGCAACTGATGGCCAGCAGTAGAGTCCACCAATTGATCAATTCGTGGCAGAGGATAACTATCCTTGGGACATGCTTTGTTCAAGTCAGTGAAGTCTACGCACATTCTCCACTTTCCATTAGCTTTCTTCACCATCACCACATTGGCTAACCAATCCGGGTAATAAACTTCCTTAATGAACTTTGCCGTGGTCAGTTTTTGAACCTCTTCCTTGATTGCTTTGTCCCTCTCGGGAGCGAATACTCTCTTCTTCTGACGGATAGGCTTAAAAAAGGGGTATACATTCAATCGATGAGTGATCACACTTGGGTCGATTCCCGGCATGTCGTCATGACTCCATGCAAAAACGTCGATACTTGTTCTCAGGAACTGGATGAGGTCTTCTCTTGCCTTCTCCTTCATACATGTTCCAATTCTGGTAAACTTCTCTGGATCATCTTCTTGCAAAAGAACATCTTCCAACACTTCCGTGGGCTCTGCAATAACTCTTCTTTCCTCGATGCTGATTGTCTGCACCTGTTCGTCCAAAGCCATCATGGCTAAGTAGCATTCTCTAGCTGCCAACTGATCTCCTTGTGCTTGTCCTATCCCGTACTCCGTAGGGAATTTGACTGATAGATGGTAGGTCGAAGTTATCGCCTTCCAACTATTAAGAGTGGGTCTTCCAATAATGGCGTTGTATGAAGATGTACAATCTACCACAAGGAAATTGACTTCCTTGGTTATCTGTTGCGGGTATGTCCCTACCACAACTGGTAATGTAATGGTACCCACGGGCTGCACCTTCATTCCTCCAAATCCTATCAGTGGCGAGCATACTGGACGAAGTTGATCTCGTCCAAGCCTCATTTGTTGGAAGGCGGGGTAGTATAATATGTCTGCTGAACTTCCATTGTCAACTAACACTCTCCTGGTTGTATAATCTGCAATGAGCAGTGTAATGACGATCGCATCATCATGCGGGTGATGGATCCTCTCAGCATCTTCGTCGGTGAAGGAAATGGTTGGCTCGTCCATTGATCTCATCCTTGGTGATCGTCCAGAGAGCTGGACGTTTTGTACCGCTTTAAGATACGTCTTCTTCGACTTGGAAGATTGCCTCATCGAGTTCCCTCCAACGATAATCCTTATCTCTCCTAGTGGGGGCCGGGATGATTCCTCTATTTTGCCTTTCAGCTTCTCATCTGTACGATCCCTTCCAACGAAGTGCTTCAACTTTCCTTGTCTGATTAGGTTCTCAATTTGCTGTTTTAGGTCATAACACTCATCCGTGTCATGCCCATGGTCCCTGTGAAAGCGACAATATTTGTTCTTATTGCGCTTGTTAGGATCCCCTTTCATCTTCTCTGGCCATTTCAAAGAAGGATCGTCTTTGATTTGCATGAGCACCTGATGAAGTGGAGTGTTTTGGGGCGTATAGTTCTGGCTTCTTCCCAAGGGACCTGTCTTCCTGCTATCTCGTTCCTTCCTATCTTCCGTCCGTCCCTTCTTTGGACGAGGGGCTTGTTCTGAGTGTCGAGCTGGGTGCGCTTCCATCCTCTCAGCTCTTTTCCTCTTCTTGGCTATGATCGCATCCTCTGCATTCATGAAGTTCTGAGCCGAATGGATGAGCTCGGCCATGGTTTGGGGCTCCTTCTCATACAGCTTGTGGATAAACAAATCTGAATTAATCCCATTGTGGAAGGCTGCCAGTAGAAGCTTGTCGTCCACCTCGTCCACACTAAGGGCTTCTCTGTTGAAGCGAGTGATGAATGACCGCAGGCTTTCGTTCTCCCCTTGTTCTATGGTCAGTAAGCTGGACGAAGAGCGCTTGTGCCTCTGTCCCCCGATGAAATTGTTAACAAACAATTTGCTTAACTCTTCGAAAGAACTTACGGAACTTGGGGGGGTTTTACTGAACCAAACTTGTGCCGGGCCTTTAAGGGTAGTAGGGAAGGCTCGACACATGATCTCATCAGGGACCCCTTGAAGGTGCATTGTTGTCTTGAATGTTGCAATGTGATCGAAGGGGTCACGCGTCCCATCATACGAGTCCAGGGAAGGTAGTTTGAACTTTGATGGTAGAGGGTGGCCATTGATGGAAGCCGTAAAAGGAGAGTCAGTCCTGTGGACCAAATCCTCTATAGGATTCGTTCTCCTCATATTCTCCTTCATCTCCTCCATGACTTTCTTCATTTGGTCCATCTCCTCTTTCAAGTGTGGCACTGTCCGTGAAGTGGTGCCTCTAAACTGACTTCCAATCTCAGTATTCTGTGTGTCACCATGGCCTTGCGTCTGCCCTGCGTGTTCCTCTCGTGTCTGTCTCCTCTGAGTGATCTCCATCCTTAACTCCTGGTTTTGGCGAGTCAATTCCGCCATTGCAGCCGCCATGGATTGCATATTCTGAACGGATGACGTCTACATGACTGGTGCAGATTGGCGATCACGCTGGGGATCACTTGAAGCGCCTCTGCTTCCCTGACGGCCAGGGCTAGTAGCCCTCGACCTGGTCCTGACCATCCTAACCCTTTGTCGCGGAAAAGAAAGTCACAAAACAACCTTCGCTCCCCACAGACGGCGCCAACTGATATTGCTCCGAATCAGTAAGGTGGAATGGCCTGGCTTCGGTGTGCTGTTCAAGCGGTTGATGGCCTGCAAGGAAGAAAATGCGATCAAAGAGGAGACCGGAGAAGACCGGTCGAACCCCCTCCGATGGAGAAGTTAGACTCGTAGAGAAAGAAGTTCCAAGTGTTTTGGAAATGTGTCTGAGAGAAAATCTTACCTCTGTCGGGTTCAGACCGGTCCCTTATATAGGGAGCCTGGGGTGGTTATTTGTCCAATAACCTCCCCAGGATTTGTGGAAACCAACAACTCCGGAGTTAACTACCTCAACGGATATAAAATGGTAACTGCTAATGGAAGTTAACTCATTCGAAGGGTTTGTTGAGATAGTTGAAGGTTGCTGAAAGTCTAAGTGTTGAGGTCTCGTCCGTCTGGTGTAGGGTGGTTTAGTCGTCCAAGGATATTTAACGGTTTCTCATGGACGAACCTCATGGACGATCCTCATGGACAATCCTGTTGTCCATGGGAGACAAACTTATGGAGTGGTGGTATTATTCTTGGACGTTTCTCCTTCTTCTGGGTTGACTCTTGGATCAACCTGAGCTGTAGGATCTAGACGAACCATTTGGACGAGCTGGAGATGGATTATTTTCCGTTTCTCTATCAAAGTCCATTATCAAATTTCAAATGGGGGTGGAAAAATCAACACATTAAATCTTTGTCATTGTTTTCATTATTATAATTAGTGGTTTCAACAAGTTTTGAATATGTTTTTTACTCTCCTATAATCAATCAATAACATATGATGTTAACGGCAATAGTCAAGTCACTAAGGCGGACAACAAAATAAGAACAATTTTACATAGATGATGTAAGGTTACAGTCATAAAATAATATGGCTAACAATAGGTGCTATGAACAATCTTATAAGGATGATTTACAATTATAGTCATGAAATAATTTACTATTTTTTTTTTTTTTTGGCTAAAACGATTTACTCTTGAGAATAATAGATTAGTCAATACAATAGGTTAATAAATTCAACAAGGATGTGGTGTAAAAGGAGACACCATCCAACATTAACATGCCACATTAGATTTTTACAACTAAGAGACTCATTTTTTAAATTTAAAAAAAAAAAAAAAAAATTGAAACCAATCAGACTAAAAAGAATAGAGAAAAAACATGTTTCTTTCACACTCTCCCCTAAAATCTCTCAACATCTCTCTCCTCTAAGCAACAATAACTAGAACAAACATAACAGATTTTGTCTTTAAACTCTTATAGGAATTCAACATCATAAAATTTCTTTTTAAATGAGAATATAATTCATTCAAATATCATATCTAAATATATGTTTATGTTAAAAATTATGTTTTCAATTCAATAGAGATTTGCAATAATAAAGTGTGAGTTGCAACTTAATTTTATTTATTTTAATTTATCCATATGGAATATCTCTCCCCCTACAAATGTGCATGAGAAATAGAATTTCTCCCCCTAAAGATATGCACAAGAGTCATATAGAAATGACAAAAACACACCGGTATACTCTTTGGAGTATACATTGTAAGGTTGAATTTTATCAACCATCTTGTTGGCTTTATTCCGTGCTAAATTTGCTTATATTTTAGTAATTAGTAACCCTGTATTTAGGTGGGAATCATGTAAGGGTATGAGTGAGAGAGTGTGAAGAAATGCTCAAGATTGTGCAAGGATACAGAGACTCGCGGGTGACTCGCGACTGGCAAGCCACCAAAGTTGGCACACGTGTGGAGCATGTAGGAGAGCTGAAAAGTCATGCCAGCTATTGCACTACAGGAAAAAAGTCCCAGGTTGGCCAGGCCGTTAGCTTGCGGCTTGAACTCGTGACTCAGCCCAATCGCGAGGTCAAGTTACCAAACCACCCTGTCTGGGAAAAACTGACTTTTCACATTCCTTCTCACCCTACTATATATATATACCCTTATACCCACGATATTTAGAGAGTTTCCAAAGAGAATTTTGAGAGAGAAACCCTAGAGAAAAACAAGATTGATTCATCCACAATCTTCACATAAAGACTCTTCAAATTCCTCTACTCTCTTCCTCTCCATTGTCAAATTCTTGAGAGGTACATTACCAAAACCTTTTCTCACCATGCCCATATCTGTGAGAAGGTCATTTGGTGTTTAGGAAGCAGTTAAGAAATGACCAATTTTATATTGGTTGATGCTATGATCAAGTAGCGGAATCCGGGAAGCTAAAGAAGAAATAGGTTCGGCGTAACCTCGTTAGAGTAGGAGCTTGGAGAGCTTAGGTACATTGGGTAGATTAGGTTTGGAGGGTCTTCTGCTGTTCATGTATCCCAACTACATTCTTTAATGGATTGTTTACCGCTTGGAGGGCGACGGAGAGATTTTACGCCGAGGGTTTCGGTTTCCTCTTCGATAACACATCATGTGTTATCCTTGTGTTTGCATCTCTCTTCCCTTAATCTTTTCCATTTAATTTCTGCTGTAGTTGTGATTTTATTTGGTTTAGATTGTTTATCAATTCTGTTTTAAGCTTAAGTTCATATTCCGCACATTAATTGTTTGATATTAAGCTTGAATTGGTAATTTGTAAATTGGGGATCTAAACGTTCAAGGTGTTTTATACACTTATTGAACTTTCAAGTTTCAATTTATGGAATATAATTTAAAATTCATACATTTGAGTATTTAGGTTTAAATAGTAACTTGACTTTGTATGCTACATTTGCGTTCTTTCCATGTTAAATTTCAAAAAACAAATATTTTATAGCTCAAGTTTTAGTATAGCATAAAGATCTCAAATATTTCCTCTCTTTTTTTATTCGTTTTTGGCCATATAACGAATATGTTTGCAAAAATAGCATAATGAGCAAAATTGACAATCCAAAGAGCATTCACCCTTAACAGGCTAAGCAGTTTTTGTTCGGGCCTAGGAGCTTCTGTTATTTGGAATTTTAGAAAACTAAAAATTCCGATTATCTAGAATACAAATTGAGTTAGTTTGGGTAATTTATTTGTTCTTAGGAATAGCAAAAGAGTCCTAAAGTGATAGGACTCAAAACATGTAGACGGATGTAATGGAGAGATTATGGGGGTAGTCAACCTCCAAGAGAAAAGATTGGGGATTATGAAGAGAGCAGAGAGATCGCGATCGAGTTGGGGAATTGGCATCAACTTTCATAATGAAGAATAAATACATGCGTGCCTAGTATTTTATCAAACTAAGATCGAGAAAGAAAAGCTAAAGATGGGTTCTTTAACCAACTAACAACTTATTCAACTACTTGTATCAAACAAACTAACTTTCTTGGTTAGCCTTGCACTAGTTTTTTTATCCTAGTCTTATGTCTCGTCCTTCGACAGCCCACTGGTCCATGTTTCTTGAGAAGAATAGGGGCCAACAACTAGGGGTATGATTTCATAATAGGGAAGAAATGAGAAGTCTCATGAGAAGTTGGTCTTGTCTAGTCCAAGAAAGTCAAGCCAGATTTGGGGTTGTAACATTGTTGACTAGACACAAGTTGGAACCATCAATGAATCCAAGATCTCTTGACATTCAAGATCAGGAAGCAGGTGGGCTTTCTAGTAGAGATAACTATTGAAGGTGAGTTTAATGGAGAGAAAATGATGAGCATTTGACAAGGAAGAGAAGAAGAAGGTAATGGAGATGTGGTGGGGTTGATAGCAGAAGAAGGTAAAGAAGAGGCGTCAAAGGCCATGAGTGCTCTAAAAAAAATTAAACTGGTACCAAATTGAAACGTATGCGTATTTAATTTTAGTAACCTTCTCACAGTCTATTGAGTGTTTTGTATTGTATTTATAAGAACGATTACACATTATAAGGAATCTAACAAATAAAGATTACAGGAATTCAAAATATGAAATGGTCAAATGCAAAAAAAGGAGATATGGTTAATACTGATAATTAATAAAGTAAGTAATATTGAAAAGAAAAGAAAACAACAAATTTACTGATCCAATAAGCATAAATGAAATTAGTATTAAACAAACTGATATTATAGAGCAAACAACCAAATATTTACCCAATGTGCCTTGCCCTCTATATGAAAGTCAAACTAAAAAACCATTAGTACGTAACTTTTATCGTGGCATTATTTTAATAGTACTATACTTAAAAAACCAAACACATTAAGGAGTGACATCACTCAATGTGCCAAGCCAAGTAGGTGGTAGCATCCCAGTCTGCTCATGCACAGTCTTTAGCAATGGTGGCAACATGCTATATACCCCAGCAACATCCTTCATTGCCCCATTTGAACTATCTTCACCACCTTTTCCATTAGACCAAACAGTAATCTTGGGCTGCAATCCATTCACTGCCTGTGCATTAATTCTGGCAATTTCTTGGTACATATCCTTGTTGATCATCATGTAGTCCCTTAGTGCAGTGTAATTTCCTCCAAGTTGTTTCAATAGGGTGTTCAAGTAAAAGCCTTCAGCTTGTGCGAGTGCAGTAATTCCTTCAGCCTCTTTCTTCTTTGCATACAGCGCACTATTCGAAGCTTGTTGGCATGCATAGAACTTTGCATCTGCACTTGCCTTCTCTGCCTCAGCAGCTTTCTGCTTCTCATAGAGGGTTGCTTCTGCTGCTTTTTGTTTCTTGTACAGCTCCCAATTTGCCTCTTGCACCTATATCATCAATGTTTCACATTTATATTAATAAAAAACCAATTGCTTATCGTGGGGTTTTGGCTTGTGTACAAGACTTGTAAGATACAAATATAAACATAAAATCATAAAGTGAACCGACTTACTAACGTACTAAAACCAAAGCAACTTGTATTACCATCAAGTATTTTCACTATATATCTTTTTATTATAAGTTAAAAGCATGCCTGGTATTTGTGGAACGTTTTGTATACCTTATTATCATATAATAATAATGTCAATATTGACATTAGTGAGAGTGATTTACAAAGAAATGAAATGAAAATATCAGTCACATTATAATTCAAAGAGCTATACAATATGAAAAATAACACCATTAATTATTCTATCGAGGCAAAGAGTATATGTTAAAGGAATATTACAAAGTCTTTGTTCCTATTAATAATAAGTCTTTATCTTCAAGCAATTAATGCCTTATGGAATGCCCATTTGTTTTTCAATGTAAAATTTTGGTTCATATACTTTTACCTACTTGTAATAGTATTCCACCTATTAATAGTAAATCTCATCTTTAGAGTACGTTAAAGGAACTTTTCTGAATGGAAAAATCTTTGTGCCACATAAAATGGTACAAAAAAAGCCACAACTCGCCCATGTGGCAAGTTGTGGTGGGACACCCCTTCACCAACCACAACTCACCACATGGGCGAGTTGTGACTTTTTCTGTGCCACTTTATGTGGCACTAGAAGAACTCTCTTTGAATTTAGTAGAGCAGCAAACAACACAAAGAACAAGAAGAAAAATTAACTAGTGTAACTAAACATGTTAGTTTCACCACCAAATATACCTTAGTCTCATACTCCACAGCTGCCTTGCTTAGTAATTCGGCCCTGAGTTTCTCAGTCTGAGTTAATACTTTCTTCTTCTCCACCTCAGTTTGCAACTCAGCCTCCCTTAAGGTCACTGCCTTGGTGGATTCCACCTCTGCAAGCTGAGACGCCTGAGACCACCCGGCATTTTTCGTGGCCAGCTCAGCCTTGTACTCGGCCAACTCAGCTTCTTTCCTGTTCTTAAACAGTTCCACTTCAGTCTGAACCCTAATTTCTTCCTTCTGGGCCTCTCCTTGCCTTTGAGTCATTATCATCTTGGTCTCTGCATTAATTTTGGCAGCATTTTGTGAGGTTTGGCCTTCCCTCTCCTTTGCTCCGATCTCACCCTTCTTCTTAGCCTCAGCAACATCAATCTATAACATATGTATAACAACATTTTATCAATTTTATTGTTGGTGACAAAAAATAGAATAGCTAATTGATGAACATGCTAATTTTTGTATAAAAAAAACAGTATTTATATAAACATATCATTGTGAAGTTAATGGCAAAAATTAAAAAATTTCCTCTATCACCATCGAGGATTATAGATTATGACCATTAAAGTTATAACTGAATTTACAATCTAATAATAATAACAATTTAGAACTGTAATTTCACCATATATGTGTGTGTGTGAGTGAAGAAGATAATGACAAAAATTAAGTTTTAGTCTATCACCATTGAGAATTATAGATTATGAACATAAATTTAGAACCAAGCCAACAAAATAATAATAATAATAAAATTAATAATTTAGAATTGCATTTTCACATACATACCCAAATTAAAATGAAAGAACATATATGTGTGTGTGGCGAAATCAAAACAAAATTTGTATACCTTAGCTTGATTGGCAGCTTCCATCTGGGTTTTCTGGCCAAGGTATGAGAAATACTCATGGCCAGGCACATCCACAAGTTGTTTGACATTAGCATTGTAGATGAGAAGGCCAAACTGATCGAGTTCAAGTTGAACTTGTTCGAAAACTTCTTTCTTGAACTCCTTGGTGCCCTTAAATACCTGTTCCATGGTCATAGAGGCAGCAAGCACACGAGTCTCTCCCTCAATGACACCTTGAACAAGTTCTTTGACGTGGTTGGAGAGCTTGTCATGTGGAGAAATGAGCTTTGCGTAGAGGAGGAGGCTGTCCATGTCAGTGACACGAGGGCCAATTGTGAAGACTGCTGGGAGAATGAAAGGGAGTTTCTCAGCAGACATGGCTTGAACTTCGAAGGTGTAGTTGACAGGAGACACGTCGAACTTGGTGCACTTCTGCCCTGGAAATATCCATTCCTTCTTGGCTAGCTTTATGTCAGGGATGCCCCACCCTGTGATGGCTAAGTACTCTGAAGGACCAGCCGTTTTCCACATCATGTTGCTCTAGTATAGGAGTTTATGTGTCACAGAGAGATTGAGACTGAGAAAGAGAGAGCTGGGGCTTATAGCTAGAAGGCTTTTCACTTTTGTTAGAGAGAGAGAGAGAGAAAATTAGGTGTATATATAGAGAGAGGGAAGAGGCATTTGTTGTCTTGATAGAATAATGTAGGGTGAGGTTGAAAACTAAGGACAAAGTAATTATCACAATATGCTTGAGTATCAATATTTTATGAAGTTTCCTTGTTAGTCACATGTGTAAATATTATATTTCAATCACAAGTGTAAGGATTTAAGTGTATTCGTACAAAATATTTGTATCTATGTGTTTGAGATGAAATAAATAATTCAATGCATGAGTGAGTGTATTATTAATGAATTTAGATCAATCAACTATGATGTAAAAAGTAAGATTGAAAAGGATTTGTATTAATCTGGCTAAGTGATTGCGTAGCAAACAAGTAAAAGACTAAAAATACTCTCACGACAAAATTCTACTTGCTACTATAGCAAGTCAAATGAACAGCTATAGTATAATTCTCTGGTCTCTATCGCTAAAGAAACTAATTCTTCTTCAAATGGACTCAGCCATTCAACCACTTCAATGACATGTTCTCAAAAGATATAGAAAAGTTATTTGATTTACTTGCTTAAAGGTTTGATCACAACTATATTTATGATTTTACTTTTCTTTCTCTCTTTTTACTAAAATATTGTAAATGACTCTTAAGTCTTATCTTTATTTGAACTTCGTATTAGCATTTTTAAATTAGTATTTTAAGCTTTAAGTAATGATTTAATATCACCTTTTCAGATGTTATAGATTTAATTACTTAATGCATCTAGCAACTTAATGCACCTTTTCAAATGCTCAGCACTAGTTGCCAATGAATGTAAATCTTTTATACCATATTTTGTATTCCATTTTATATTTCACTAATCAAAATTTGTCATGTGTTTATTTTTTTTCATTTTACACTTTGGCTATTTTATAAAAAAACTTAAACAAATACATGAGAAATTATGATTAGTAGAACACAAAAAATTGTATAGAGGATTTATATTCGCTACCTATACCATCTAAAACTAGCGAGAAAGTGTGTAACATTAATGCATGTAGCGGGAAATTCATAATTATATATATATATATATATATATATGTATATATGTATAAAGTTTGTTTCAACTTTCAACACAATGAGTCCAATGAGGAAGAAAGTTTACCGAAATTACCAGCCTGCACACATTTCTACATATGTCCTTGGGACCTTGACAAATTCAAAAGGAAAAAAATGCAAATGGATAACTCTTAAGAATTAATTGGATTTCCTGGCTTTAACTCTTTAGGCCTTGCTCAATACTCAATATATGCTTTGGAATTTCTACGCGTAATAAATTGCATCCGATCTTTTGTAGGCTTACTTTTTTTTTTAATGAACCCGATCTTTTGTAGACTTATGAGATAAGATATTTTAACCATTCAATTAGTTTACACCAATGCAATAAAGTTTCTCATGATAATAATATAATATAATATATATGTCAAATTCCGAAAAATACCAAACTTGTCTTTGTTTTGTTTGATGTGTATGCATACTAGTTGAACTGGTACAGATACCAGTTCAACTAGTATCTTAGCCTAATATGAATTAAGAGAGCGTTCTCAACACTATTGATGTCACTGAAGGAATATTTCATTTGCTGCTTCATGCCAGAATGCACATATATAATATCTCTCCTATTTATTTTGGGTAATTAATTAAGACCCACTTTTTTTTTTTTTTTTTTTTTTTTTATCTAAGATAAGACCCACTTAGTTTTATTAGCTAGGAGTTGGGGATATATGAGAAATGCATTGATTGTGAACTCAAAAGTCACAAATAGATTATGGGTCTCACCTAAAATTATTCTAGGTGCTCCGGAAACATATAAGTATAACATGTTACTTCCATCGTGAGTCATGTAATTGTAGGATAGTAATTTTGGTGTTAATTCATACAGCATACAGGGGAAAAACTATATTTATAAAATCTCTCTAATAGCAAGTAACAAGTAGATTCTAGTTGATTCTTTAAAAAATATATACATATAGTAGATCCCAATTCATATTTTTAAGAGTTAGCTCCTCAAAGGACAAACTTTCCCTAGGAAAGTATCTTAAACATATTTTGGGCCCATATGTCAGTCTCACAAATGTCTTATTTGTCTGGATCATACAAGAATTTCTCTCCACCCCCTTCATACACCAATCTCAATTCTAGTTGTAGGACCCACACGTCAGTCTCACAAATATTTTTGACACCCAACTCATACAAGAATTTCTCCACCCTTTCCCATCTCCTTCAATTGTGCTACAAGACTCATGCAATAGAACTGGCAATTATGAAAATAGAAAATTTAGCACTACAATGGGTCCAATTGGTATGCGCAACTAATAGTAGTTATTTTCAAAGTTCAAAATACGTTATTTGACATTTTTGACACACAAATGTGAAATCAAAAGAGATTCCTTTATTCATGAGCTTCAATATGACAACACAACTCCCATAGATTTTTTAAAACTTAGATATTTGAGATTTTATAAATGTCTCTAAGAGGAGACATGGTCACATTAATGCATGAAGCAAGAAATTCTTATCTTAATTACTACTTATATATGTGTGTCTGTTTCTACACAATGCTCAATTACAATGAGGAAGAAAGTGATCCGAAATTCATTTGCAGCCTGTGTATGGTACATGGTATACATTTCTACATTTGTCCTTGACAAATTAAAAAAAAAAAAAAAAAAATCGATAAGTACTCTAGGAATTAATTGAATTTCCTGGCTTAAACTCTTTAGGCCTTGTGCAATACTTTGAATTTCGACACGTAATAAACCGCATAGGATTTTTTTGTAGACTTTACTGGACTTACGAGATATAAGACATTTTAACCGTTCAACTAGTTTAAGCCAAATGCAATAAAAGAGATAGAAAGTGAGCAATTTAATTTAAGCACATGAAATCTTCAACTAAATGACTAATAAAAATTGTCACAAGCTGGATTTGCCATTTTGGTAGAAGTGGGCTCATATCAATTATCATAATGGTGAACTTCAAATTCAAAGGTTGAACCAAACAAAAAATAATTTTCATTTTCTGAGTTTGGAATTAGGTGCCAACGTACTGACAAATAAGACACGAGAATATAATATTATTTATTATTTATATTATATAAGAGAATTTAGGGTAGCTTTTAACTTTAGAGTATTTCAAATTTTTTATACAACTATCAAAAGTTTTACCAGTTGAGCTAACTGAAACCCCATGTATTTATTTATTCTTAAATCTTTATATTATCTGCAAATTTTTTTGCACATACTCTAGCCTACCAAAAGAGAAATCTTAACTGGCTAGCCCTCAGTGTGACAAGTTTTTCATGGTTCCACAGTTTTACACCTGCCTTTAACTATGTTTAAAAAGCCACTGAAGCCTTTTATTAGGCCTGAAAAGTAAAAGCAAGATTGAGATCCAGCAATAGCAATACCGGGTGTGATAATGCCTCTCATCTCATCCTTCCATAAATAATTTTCACTATCTAATTATTTATCCTTTCATCTTTTTATTCACTTTTTTTTTTTTTTATAAAAGGTTTGAGAT